>NW_027125353.1:0-67000 GCF_033026475.1 Channa argus
TATGCTTGTTTCTGCCAATTGCAGCAAAATAATGAAAGGAAAGTGGGTTTGCATTCATATTTGAACCAGAACAACTCAGTTCAGCATGGAAATATCATTGCAACAGCTTTTATTTAGCCAGAAATCAAGAGTGTACGTTTTTATGCGCTTGAAAGCCAAATGAGCTGATTTCTGCCAATTGCAGAAAAATACTGAAAGGAAAGTGGGTTTGCCTTCATATTTGACCCAGAACAACTCAGTTCAGCATGGAAATATCATTGCAACAGCTTTTATTTAGCCAGAAATCAAGAGTGTAAGTTTTTGTGCGCTTAAAAGCATTTTCAGGCCGAATGAGCAAAAATGCTTGTTTCTGCCAATTGCAGCAAAATACTGAAAGGAAAGTGGGTTTGCCTTCATATTTGAACCAAAAAAACTCATTTCAGCATGGAAATATCATTGCAACAGCTTTTATTTAGCCAGAAATCAAGAGTGTAAGTTTTTATGCGCTTAAAAGCATTTTCAGGCCGAATGAGCAAATATGCTTGTTTCTCCCAATTGCAGTAAAATACTGAAAGAAAAGTGGGTTTGCCTTCATATTTGACCCAGAACAACTCAGTTCAGCATGGAAATATCATTGCAACAGCTTTTATTTAGCCAGAAATCAAGAGTGTAAGTTTTTATGCGCTTAAAAGCATTTTCAGGCCGAATAAGCTTGTTTCTGCCATTTGCAGCAAAGTACTGAAAGGAAAGTGGGTTTGCCTTCATATTTGACCCAGAACAACTCAGTTCAGCATGGAAATATCATTGCAACAGCTTTTATTTAGCCAGAAATCAAGAGTGTAAGTTTTTATGCGCTTAAAAGCATTTTCGGGCCATATGAGCTGATTTCTGCCAATTGCAGCAAAATACTGAAAGGAAAGTGGGTTTGCCTTCATATTTGACCCAGAACAACTCAGTTCAGCATGGAAATATCATTGCAACAGCTTTTATTTAGCCAGAAATCAAGAGTGTAAGTTTTTATGCGCTTAAAAGCATTTTCAGGCCGAATAAGCTTGTTTCTGCCATTTGCAGCAAAGTACTGAAAGGAAAGTGGGTTTGCCTTCATATTTGACCCAGAACAACTCAGTTCAGCATGGAAATATCATTGCAACAGCTTTTATTTAGCCAGAAATCAAGAGTGTAAGTTTTTATGCGCTTAAAAGCATTTTCGGGCCATATGAGCTGATTTCTGCCAATTGCAGCAAAATACTGAAAGGAAAGTGGGTTTGCCTTCATATTTGACCCAGAACAACTCAGTTCAGCATGGAAATATCATTGCAACAGCTTTTATTTGGCCAGATATCAAGAGTGTAAGTTTTTATGCGCTTAAAAGCATTTTCAGGCCGAATAAGCTTGTTTCTGCCAATTGCAGCAAAATACTGAAAGGAAAGTGGGTTTGCCTTCATATTTGACCCAGAACAACTCAGTTCAGCATGGAAATATCATTGCAACAGCTTTTATTTAGCCAGAAATCAAGAGTGTAAGTTTTTGTGCGCTTAAAAGCATTTTCAGGCCGAATGAGCAAAAATGCTTGTTTCTGCCAATTGCAGCAAAATACTGAAAGGAAAGTGGGTTTGCCTTCATATTTGAACCAAAAAAACTCATTTCAGCATGGAAATATCATTGCAACAGCTTTTATTTAGCCAGAAATCAAGATTGTAAGTTTTTATGCGCTTAAAAGCATTTTTAGGCCAAATGAGCAAATATGCTTGTTTCTGCCAATTGCAGCAAAATACTGAAAGGAAAGTGGGTTTGCCTTCATATATGAACCAGAACAACTCAGTTCAGCATGGAAATATCATTGCAACAGCTTTTATTTAGCCAGAAATCAAGAGTGTAAGTTTTTATTCGCTTAAAACCAAATGAGCTGATTTCTGCCAATTGCAGCAAAATACTGAAAGGAAAGTGGGTTTGCCTTCATATTTGACCCAGAACAACTCAGTTCAGCATGGAAATATCATTGCAACAGCTTTTATTTAGCCAGAAATCAAGAGTGTAAGTTTTTATGCGCTTAAAAGAATTTTCAGTCCGAATGAGCAAATATGCTTGTTTCTGCCAATTGCAGCAAAATAATGAAAGGAAAGTGGGTTTGCATTCATATTTGAACCAGAACAACTCAGTTCAGCATGGAAATATCATTGCAACAGCTTTTATTTAGCCAGAAATCAAGAGTGTACGTTTTTATGCGCTTGAAAGCCAAATGAGCTGATTTCTGCCAATTGCAGAAAAATACTGAAAGGAAAGTGGGTTTGCCTTCATATTTGACCCACAACAACTCAGTTCAGCATGGAAATATCATTGCAACAGCTTTTATTTATCCAGAAATCAAGAGTGTAAGTTTTTATGCGCTTAAAAGCATTTTCAGGCCGAATGAGCTTGTTTCTGCCAATTGCAGCAAAATACTGAAAGGAAAGTGGGTTTGCCTTCATATTTGAACCAGAACAACTCAGTTCAGCATGGAAATATCATTGTACCAGCTTTTATTTAGCCAGAAATCAAGAGTGTAAGTTTTTACTCGCTTAAAAGCCAAATGAGCTGATTTCTGCCAATTGCAGCAAAATACTGAAAGGAAAGTGGGTTTGCCTTCATATTTGACCCAGAACAACTCGGTTCAGCATGGAAATATCATTGCAACAGCTTTTATTTAGCCAGAAATCAAGAGTGTAAGTTTTTATGCGCTTAAAAGCATTTTCAGGCCAAATGAGCAAATATGCTTGTTTCTGCCAATTGCAGCAAAATACTGAAAGGAAAGTGGGTTTGCCTTCATATTTGACCCAGAACAACTCAGTTCAGCATGGAAATATCATTGCAACAGCTTTTATTTAGCCAGAAATCAAGAGTGTAAGTTTTTATGCGCTTAAAAGCCAAATGAGCTGATTTCTGCCAATTGCAGAAAAATACTGAAAGGAAAGTGGGTTTGCCTTCATGTTTGACCCAGAACAACTCAGTTCAGCATGGAAATATCATTGCAACAGCTTTTATTTATCCAGAAATCAAGAGTGTAAGTTTTTGTGCGCTCAAAAGCATTTTCAGGCGGAATGAGCAAATATGTTTGTTTCTCCCAATTGCAGCAAAATACTGAAAGGAAAGTGGGTTTGCCTTCATGTTTGACCCAGAACAACTCAGTTCAGCATGGAAATATCATTGCAACAGCTTTTATTTATCCAGAAATCAAGAGTGTAAGTTTTTATGCGCTTAAAAGCATTTTCAGGCCAAATGAGCAAATATGCTTGTTTCTGCCAATTGCAGCAAAATACTGAAAGGAAAGTGGGTTTGCCTTCATGTTTGACCCAGAACAACTCAGTTCAGCATGGAAATATCATTGCAACAGCTTTTATTTAGCCAGAAATCAAGAGTGTAAGTTTTTATGCGCTTAAAAGCATTTTCAGGCCGAATGAGCAAATATGCTTGTTTCTGCCAATTGCAGCAAAATACTGAAAGGAAAGTGGGTTTGCCTTCATATTTGACCCAGAACAACTCAGTTCAGCATGGAAATATCATTACAACAGCTTTTATTTAGCCAGAAATCAAGAGTGTAAGTTTTTATGCGCTTAAAAGCATTTTCAGGCCGAATGAGGAAATATGCTTGTTTCTGCCAATTGCAGCAAAATACTGAAAGGAAAGTGGGTTTGCCTTCATATTTGACCCAGAACAACTCAGTTCAGCATGGAAATATCCTTGCAACAGCTTTTATTTAGCCAGAAATCAAGAGTGTAAGTTTTTATGCGCTTAAAAGCATTTTCAGGCCGAATGAGCAAATATGCTTGTTTCTGCCAATTGCAGCAAAATACTGAAAGGAAAGTGGGTTTGCCTTCATATTTGACCCAGAACAACTCAGTTCAGCATGGAAATATCATTGCAACAGCTTTTATTTAGCCAGAAATCAAGAGTGTAAGTTTTTATGCGCTTAAAAGCATTTTCAGGCCGAATGAGCTTGTTTCTGCCAATTGCAGCAAAATAATGAAAGGAAAGTGGGTTTGCCTTCATATTTGAACCAGAACAACTCAGTTCAGCATGGAAATATCATTGTACCAGCTTTTATTTAGCCAGAAATCAAGAGTGTAAGTTTTTACTCGCTTAAAAGCCAAATGAGCTGATTTCTGCCAATTGCAGCAAAATACTGAAAGGAAAGTGGGTTTACCTTCATATTTGACCCAGAACAACTCAGTTCAGCATGGAAATATCATTGCAACAGCTTTTATTTAGCCAGAAATCAAGAGTGTACGTTTTTATGCGCTTGAAAGCCAAATGAGCTGATTTCTGCCAATTGCAGAAAAATACTGAAAGGAAAGTGGGTTTGCCTTCATATTTGACCCAGAACAACTCAGTTCAGCATGGAAATATCATTGCAACAGCTTTTATTTAGCCAGAAATCAAGAGTGTAAGTTTTTGTGCGCTTAAAAGCATTTTCAGGCCGAATGAGCAAAAATGCTTGTTTCTGCCAATTGCAGCAAAATACTGAAAGGAAAGTGGGTTTGCCTTCATATTTGAACCAAAAAAACTCATTTCAGCATGGAAATATCATTGCAACAGCTTTTATTTAGCCAGAAATCAAGAGTGTAAGTTTTTATGCGCTTAAAAGCATTTTCAGGCCGAATGAGCAAATATGCTTGTTTCTCCCAATTGCAGTAAAATACTGAAAGAAAAGTGGGTTTGCCTTCATATTTGACCCAGAACAACTCAGTTCAGCATGGAAATATCATTGCAACAGCTTTTATTTAGCCAGAAATCAAGAGTGTAAGTTTTTATGCGCTTAAAAGCATTTTCAGGCCGAATAAGCTTGTTTCTGCCATTTGCAGCAAAGTACTGAAAGGAAAGTGGGTTTGCCTTCATATTTGACCCAGAACAACTCAGTTCAGCATGGAAATATCATTGCAACAGCTTTTATTTAGCCAGAAATCAAGAGTGTAAGTTTTTATGCGCTTAAAAGCATTTTCGGGCCATATGAGCTGATTTCTGCCAATTGCAGCAAAATACTGAAAGGAAAGTGGGTTTGCCTTCATATTTGACCCAGAACAACTCAGTTCAGCATGGAAATATCATTGCAACAGCTTTTATTTAGCCAGAAATCAAGAGTGTAAGTTTTTATGCGCTTAAAAGCATTTTCAGGCCGAATAAGCTTGTTTCTGCCATTTGCAGCAAAGTACTGAAAGGAAAGTGGGTTTGCCTTCATATTTGACCCAGAACAACTCAGTTCAGCATGGAAATATCATTGCAACAGCTTTTATTTAGCCAGAAATCAAGAGTGTAAGTTTTTATGCGCTTAAAAGCATTTTCGGGCCATATGAGCTGATTTCTGCCAATTGCAGCAAAATACTGAAAGGAAAGTGGGTTTGCCTTCATATTTGACCCAGAACAACTCAGTTCAGCATGGAAATATCATTGCAACAGCTTTTATTTGGCCAGATATCAAGAGTGTAAGTTTTTATGCGCTTAAAAGCATTTTCAGGCCGAATAAGCTTGTTTCTGCCAATTGCAGCAAAATACTGAAAGGAAAGTGGGTTTGCCTTCATATTTGACCCAGAACAACTCAGTTCAGCATGGAAATATCATTGCAACAGCTTTTATTTAGCCAGAAATCAAGAGTGTAAGTTTTTGTGCGCTTAAAAGCATTTTCAGGCCGAATGAGCAAAAATGCTTGTTTCTGCCAATTGCAGCAAAATACTGAAAGGAAAGTGGGTTTGCCTTCATATTTGAACCAAAAAAACTCATTTCAGCATGGAAATATCATTGCAACAGCTTTTATTTAGCCAGAAATCAAGATTGTAAGTTTTTATGCGCTTAAAAGCATTTTTAGGCCAAATGAGCAAATATGCTTGTTTCTGCCAATTGCAGCAAAATACTGAAAGGAAAGTGGGTTTGCCTTCATATATGAACCAGAACAACTCAGTTCAGCATGGAAATATCATTGCAACAGCTTTTATTTAGCCAGAAATCAAGAGTGTAAGTTTTTATTCGCTTAAAACCAAATGAGCTGATTTCTGCCAATTGCAGCAAAATACTGAAAGGAAAGTGGGTTTGCCTTCATATTTGACCCAGAACAACTCAGTTCAGCATGGAAATATCATTGCAACAGCTTTTATTTAGCCAGAAATCAAGAGTGTAAGTTTTTATGCGCTTAAAAGAATTTTCAGTCCGAATGAGCAAATATGCTTGTTTCTGCCAATTGCAGCAAAATAATGAAAGGAAAGTGGGTTTGCATTCATATTTGAACCAGAACAACTCAGTTCAGCATGGAAATATCATTGCAACAGCTTTTATTTAGCCAGAAATCAAGAGTGTACGTTTTTATGCGCTTGAAAGCCAAATGAGCTGATTTCTGCCAATTGCAGAAAAATACTGAAAGGAAAGTGGGTTTGCCTTCATATTTGACCCACAACAACTCAGTTCAGCATGGAAATATCATTGCAACAGCTTTTATTTATCCAGAAATCAAGAGTGTAAGTTTTTATGCGCTTAAAAGCATTTTCAGGCCGAATGAGCTTGTTTCTGCCAATTGCAGCAAAATACTGAAAGGAAAGTGGGTTTGCCTTCATATTTGAACCAGAACAACTCAGTTCAGCATGGAAATATCATTGTACCAGCTTTTATTTAGCCAGAAATCAAGAGTGTAAGTTTTTACTCGCTTAAAAGCCAAATGAGCTGATTTCTGCCAATTGCAGCAAAATACTGAAAGGAAAGTGGGTTTGCCTTCATATTTGACCCAGAACAACTCGGTTCAGCATGGAAATATCATTGCAACAGCTTTTATTTAGCCAGAAATCAAGAGTGTAAGTTTTTATGCGCTTAAAAGCATTTTCAGGCCAAATGAGCAAATATGCTTGTTTCTGCCAATTGCAGCAAAATACTGAAAGGAAAGTGGGTTTGCCTTCATATTTGACCCAGAACAACTCAGTTCAGCATGGAAATATCATTGCAACAGCTTTTATTTAGCCAGAAATCAAGAGTGTAAGTTTTTATGCGCTTAAAAGCCAAATGAGCTGATTTCTGCCAATTGCAGAAAAATACTGAAAGGAAAGTGGGTTTGCCTTCATGTTTGACCCAGAACAACTCAGTTCAGCATGGAAATATCATTGCAACAGCTTTTATTTATCCAGAAATCAAGAGTGTAAGTTTTTGTGCGCTCAAAAGCATTTTCAGGCGGAATGAGCAAATATGTTTGTTTCTCCCAATTGCAGCAAAATACTGAAAGGAAAGTGGGTTTGCCTTCATGTTTGACCCAGAACAACTCAGTTCAGCATGGAAATATCATTGCAACAGCTTTTATTTATCCAGAAATCAAGAGTGTAAGTTTTTATGCGCTTAAAAGCATTTTCAGGCCAAATGAGCAAATATGCTTGTTTCTGCCAATTGCAGCAAAATACTGAAAGGAAAGTGGGTTTGCCTTCATGTTTGACCCAGAACAACTCAGTTCAGCATGGAAATATCATTGCAACAGCTTTTATTTAGCCAGAAATCAAGAGTGTAAGTTTTTATGCGCTTAAAAGCATTTTCAGGCCGAATGAGCAAATATGCTTGTTTCTGCCAATTGCAGCAAAATACTGAAAGGAAAGTGGGTTTGCCTTCATATTTGACCCAGAACAACTCAGTTCAGCATGGAAATATCATTACAACAGCTTTTATTTAGCCAGAAATCAAGAGTGTAAGTTTTTATGCGCTTAAAAGCATTTTCAGGCCGAATGAGGAAATATGCTTGTTTCTGCCAATTGCAGCAAAATACTGAAAGGAAAGTGGGTTTGCCTTCATATTTGACCCAGAACAACTCAGTTCAGCATGGAAATATCCTTGCAACAGCTTTTATTTAGCCAGAAATCAAGAGTGTAAGTTTTTATGCGCTTAAAAGCATTTTCAGGCCGAATGAGCAAATATGCTTGTTTCTGCCAATTGCAGCAAAATACTGAAAGGAAAGTGGGTTTGCCTTCATATTTGACCCAGAACAACTCAGTTCAGCATGGAAATATCATTGCAACAGCTTTTATTTAGCCAGAAATCAAGAGTGTAAGTTTTTATGCGCTTAAAAGCATTTTCAGGCCGAATGAGCTTGTTTCTGCCAATTGCAGCAAAATAATGAAAGGAAAGTGGGTTTGCCTTCATATTTGAACCAGAACAACTCAGTTCAGCATGGAAATATCATTGTACCAGCTTTTATTTAGCCAGAAATCAAGAGTGTAAGTTTTTACTCGCTTAAAAGCCAAATGAGCTGATTTCTGCCAATTGCAGCAAAATACTGAAAGGAAAGTGGGTTTACCTTCATATTTGACCCAGAACAACTCAGTTCAGCATGGAAATATCATTAAAACAGCTTTTATGTAGCCAGAAATCAAGAGTGTAAGTTTTTATCCGCTTAAAAGCATTTTCAGGCCGAATGAGCAAATATGCTTGTTTCTCCCAATTGCAGCAAAATACTGAACGGAAAGTGGGTTTGTCTTCATATTTGACCCAGAACAACTCAGTTCAGCATGGAAATATCATTGCAACAGCTTTTATTTAGCCAGAAATCAAGAGTGTAAGTTTTTATGCGCTTAAAAGCATTTTCAGGCCGAATGAGCAAATATGCTTGTTTCTGCCAATTGCAGCAAAATACTGAAAGGAAAGTTGGTTTGCCTTCATATTTGACCCAGAACAACTCAGTTCAGCATGGAAATATCATTGCAACAGCTTTTATTTAGCCAGAAATCAAGAGTATAAGTTTTTATGCACTTAAAAGCATTTTCAGGCCGAATGAGCAAATATGCTTGTTTCTGCCAATTGCAGGAAAATACTGAAAGGAAAGTGGGTTTTCCTTCATATTTGACCCAGAACAACTCAGTTCAGCATGGAAATATCATTGCAACAGCTTTTATTTAGCCAGAAATCAAGAGTGTAAGTTTTTATTCGCTTAAAACCAAATGAGCTGATTTCTGCCAATTGCAGCAAAATACTGAAGGAAAGTGGGTTTGCCTTCATATTTGACCCAGAACAATTCAGTTCAGCATGGAAATATCATTGCAACAGCTTTTATTCAGCCAGAAATCAAGAGTGTAAGTTTTTATGCGCTTAAAAGCATTTTCAGGCCGAATGAGCAAATATGCTTGTTTCTCCCAATTGCAGTAAAATACTGAAAGAAAAGTGGGTTTGCCTTCATATTTGACCCAGAACAACTCAGTTCAGCATGGAAATATCATTGCAACAGCTTTTATTTAGCCAGAAATCAAGAGTGTAAGTTTTTATGCGCTTAAAAGCATTTTCAGGCCGAATAAGCTTGTTTCTGCCATTTGCAGCAAAGTACTGAAAGGAAAGTGGGTTTGCCTTCATATTTGACCCAGAACAACTCAGTTCAGCATGGAAATATCATTGCAACAGCTTTTATTTAGCCAGAAATCAAGAGTGTAAGTTTTTATGCGCTTAAAAGCATTTTCGGGCCATATGAGCTGATTTCTGCCAATTGCAGCAAAATACTGAAAGGAAAGTGGGTTTGCCTTCATATTTGACCCAGAACAACTCAGTTCAGCATGGAAATATCATTGCAACAGCTTTTATTTAGCCAGAAATCAAGAGTGTAAGTTTTTATGCGCTTAAAAGCATTTTCAGGCCGAATAAGCTTGTTTCTGCCATTTGCAGCAAAGTACTGAAAGGAAAGTGGGTTTGCCTTCATATTTGACCCAGAACAACTCAGTTCAGCATGGAAATATCATTGCAACAGCTTTTATTTAGCCAGAAATCAAGAGTGTAAGTTTTTATGCGCTTAAAAGCATTTTCAGGCCGAATGAGCAAATATGCTTGTTTCTGCCAATTGCAGCAAAATACTGAAAGGAAAGTGGGTTTGCCTTCATATTTGACCCAGAACAACTCAGTTCAGCATGGAAATATCATTGTACCAGCTTTTATTTAGCCAGAAATCAAGAGTGTAAGTTTTTACTCGCTTAAAAGCCAAATGAGCTGATTTCTGCCAATTGCAGCAAAATACTGAAAGGAAAGTGGGTTTACCTTCATATTTGACCCAGAACAACTCAGTTCAGCATGGAAATATCATTAAAACAGCTTTTATGTAGCCAGAAATCAAGAGTGTAAGTTTTTATCCGCTTAAAAGCATTTTCAGGCCGAATGAGCAAATATGCTTGTTTCTGCCAATTGCAGCAAAATACTGAAAGGAAAGTGGGTTTGCCTTCATATTTGACCCAGAACAACTCAGTTCAGCATGGAAATATCATTACAACAGCTTTTATTTAGCCAGAAATCAAGAGTGTAAGTTTTTGTGCGCTCAAAAGCATTTTCAGGCCGAATGAGGAAATATGCTTGTTTCTGCCAATTGCAGCAAAATAATGAAAGGAAAGTGGGTTTGCCTTCATATTTGACCCAGAACAAATCAGTTCAGCATGGAAATATCATTGCAACAGCTTTTATTTAGCCAGAAATCAAGAGTATAAGTTTTTATGCACTTAAAAGCATTTTCAGGCCGAATGAGCAAATATGCTTGTTTCTGCCAATTGCAGGAAAATACTGAAAGGAAAGTGGGTTTTCCTTCATATTTGACCCAGAACAACTCAGTTCAGCATGGAAATATCATTGCAACAGCTTTTATTTAGCCAGAAATCAAGAGTGTAAGTTTTTATTCGCTTAAAACCAAATGAGCTGATTTCTGCCAATTGCAGCAAAATACTGAAGGAAAGTGGGTTTGCCTTCATATTTGACCCAGAACAATTCAGTTCAGCATGGAAATATCATTGCAACAGCTTTTATTCAGCCAGAAATCAAGAGTGTAAGTTTTTATGCGCTTAAAAGCATTTTCAGGCCGAATGAGCAAATATGCTTGTTTCTCCCAATTGCAGTAAAATACTGAAAGAAAAGTGGGTTTGCCTTCATATTTGACCCAGAACAACTCAGTTCAGCATGGAAATATCATTGCAACAGCTTTTATTTAGCCAGAAATCAAGAGTGTAAGTTTTTATGCGCTTAAAAGCATTTTCAGGCCGAATAAGCTTGTTTCTGCCATTTGCAGCAAAGTACTGAAAGGAAAGTGGGTTTGCCTTCATATTTGACCCAGAACAACTCAGTTCAGCATGGAAATATCATTGCAACAGCTTTTATTTAGCCAGAAATCAAGAGTGTAAGTTTTTATGCGCTTAAAAGCATTTTCAGGCCGAATGAGCAAATATGCTTGTTTCTGCCAATTGCAGCAAAATACTGAAAGGAAAGTGGGTTTGCCTTCATATTTGACCCAGAACAACTCAGTTCAGCATGGAAATATCATTGCAACAGCTTTTATTTAGCCAGAAATCAAGAGTGTAAGTTTTTATGCGCTTAAAAGCATTTTCAGGCCAAATGAGCAAATATGCTTGTTTCTGCCAATTGCAGCAAAATACTGAAAGGAAAGTGGGTTTGCCTTCATGTTTGACCCAGAACAACTCAGTTCAGCATGGAAATATCATTGCAACAGCTTTTATTTATCCAGAAATCAAGAGTGTAAGTTTTTGTGCGCTCAAAAGCATTTTCAGGCGGAATGAGCAAATATGTTTGTTTCTCCCAATTGCAGCAAAATACTGAAAGGAAAGTGGGTTTGCCTTCATATTTGACTCAGAACAACTCAGTTCAGCATGGAAATATCATTGCAACAGCTTTTATTTAGCCAGAAATCAAGAGTGTAAGTTTTTATGCGCTTAAAAGCATTTTCAGGCCAAATGAGCAAATATGCTTGTTTCTTCCAATTGCAGCAAAATACTGAAAGGAAAGTGGGTTTGCCTTCATGTTTGACCCAGAACAACTCAGTTCAGCATGGAAATATCATTGCAACAGCTTTTATTTAGCCAGAAATCAAGAGTGTAAGTTTTTATGCGCTTAAAAGCATTTTCAGGCCAAATGAGCAAATATGCTTGTTTCTGCCAATTGCAGCAAAATACTGAAAGGAAAGTGGGTTTGCCTTCATGTTTGACCCAGAACAACTCAGTTCAGCATGGAAATATCATTGCAACAGCTTTTATTTATCCAGAAATCAAGAGTGTAAGTTTTTGTGCGCTCAAAAGCATTTTCAGGCCGAATGAGGAAATATGCTTGTTTCTGCCAATTGCAGCAAAATACTGAAAGGAAAGTGGGTTTGCCTTCATGTTTGACCCAGAACAACTCAGTTCAGCATGGAAATATCATTGCAACAGCTTTTATTTAGCCAGAAATCAAGAGTGTAAGTTTTTATGCGCTTAAAAGCATTTTCAGGCCGAATGAGCAAATATGCTTGTTTCTGCCAATTGCAGCAAAATACTGAAAGGAAAGTGGGTTTGCCTTCATATTTGACCCAGAACAACTCAGTTCAGCATGGAAATATCATTGCAACAGCTTTTATTTAGCCAGAAATCAAGAGTGTAAGTTTTTATGCGCTTAAAAGCATTTTCAGGCCAAATGAGCAAATATGCTTGTTTCTGCCAATTGCAGCAAAATACTGAAAGGAAAGTGGGTTTGCCTTCATATTTGACCCAGAACAACTCAGTTCAGCATGGAAATATCATTGCAACAGCTTTTATTTAGCCAGAAATCAAGAGTGTAAGTTTTTATGCGCTTAAAAGCCAAATGAGCTGATTTCTGCCAATTGCAGAAAAATACTGAAAGGAAAGTGGGTTTGCCTTCATGTTTGACCCAGAACAACTCAGTTCAGCATGGAAATATCATTGCAACAGCTTTTATTTATCCAGAAATCAAGAGTGTACGTTTTTGTGCGCTCAAAAGCATTTTCAGGCGGAATGAGCAAATATGTTTGTTTCTCCCAATTGCAGCAAAATACTGAAAGGAAAGTGGGTTTGCCTTCATGTTTGACCCAGAACAACTCAGTTCAGCATGGAAATATCATTGCAACAGCTTTTATTTAGCCAGAAATCAAGAGTGTAAGTTTTTATGCGCTTAAAAGCATTTTCAGGCCAAATGAGCAAATATGCTTGTTTCTGCCAATTGCAGCAAAATACTGAAAGGAAAGTGGGTTTGCCTTCATGTTTGACCCAGAACAACTCAGTTCAGCATGGAAATATCATTGCAACAGCTTTTATTTAGCCAGAAATCAAGAGTGTAAGTTTTTATGCGCTTAAAAGCATTTTCAGGCCAAATGAGCAAATATGCTTGTTTCTGCCAATTGCAGCAAAATACTGAAAGGAAAGTGGGTTTGCCATCATGTTTGACACAGAACAACTCAGTTCAGCATGGAAATATCATTGCAACAGCTTTTATTTATCCAGAAATCAAGAGTGTAAGTTTTTGTGCGCTCAAAAGCATTTTCAGGCCGAATGAGGAAATATGCTTGTTTCTGCCAATTGCAGCAAAATACTGAAAGGAAAGTGGGTTTGCCTTCATATTTGAACCAAAACAACTCAGTTCAGCATGGAAATATCATTGCAACAGCTTTTATTTAGCCAGAAATCAAGAGTGTAAGTTTTTATGCGCTTAAAAGCATTTTCAGGCCAAATGAGCAAATATGCTTGTTTCTGCCAATTGCAGCAAAATACTGAAAGGAAAGTGGGTTTGCCTTCATATTTGACCCAGAACAATTCAGTTCAGCATGGAAATATCATTGCAACAGCTTTTATTTAGCCAGAAATCAAGAGTGTAAGTTTTTACTCGCTTAAAAGCCAAATGAGCTGATTTCTGCCAATTGCAGCAAAATACTGAAAGGAAAGTGGGTTTACCTTCATATTTGACCCAGAACAACTCAGTTCAGCATGGAAATATCATTAAAACAGCTTTTATGTAGCCAGAAATCAAGAGTGTAAGTTTTTATCCGCTTAAAAGCATTTTCAGGCCGAATGAGCAAATATGCTTGTTTCTCCCAATTGCAGCAAAATACTGAACGGAAAGTGGGTTTGTCTTCATATTTGACCCAGAACAACTCAGTTCAGCATGGAAATATCATTGCAACAGCTTTTATTTAGCCAGAAATCAAGAGTGTAAGTTTTTATGCGCTTAAAAGCATTTTCAGGCCGAATGAGCAAATATGCTTGTTTCTGCCAATTGCAGCAAAATACTGAAAGGAAAGTGGGTTTGCCTTCATATTTGACCCAGAACAACTCAGTTCAGCATGGAAATATCATTACAACAGCTTTTATTTAGCCAGAAATCAAGAGTGTAAGTTTTTATGCGCTTAAAAGCATTTTCAGGCGAATGAGCAAATATGCTTGTTTCTGCCAATTGCAGCAAAATACTGAAAGGAAAGTGGGTTTGCCCTCATATTTGACCCAGAACAACTCAGTTCAGCATGGAAATATCATTGCAACAGCTTTTATTTAGCTAGATATCAAGAGTGTAAGTTTTTAATCGATTAAAAGCCAAATGAGCTGATTTCTGCCAATTGCAGCAAATTACTGAAAGGAAAGTGGGTTTGCCTTCATATTTGACCCAGAACAACTCAGTTCAGCATGGAAATATCATTGCAACAGCTTTTATTTAGCCAGAAATCAAGAGTGTAAGTTTTTATGCGCTTAAAAGCATTTTCAGGCCGAATGAGCAAATAAGCTTGTTTCTGCCAATTGCAGCAAAATACAGAAAGGAAAGTGGGTTTGCCTTCATATTTGACCCAGAACAACTCAGTTCAGCATGGAAATATCATTGCAACAGCTTTTATTTAGCCAGAAATCAAAAGTGTAAGTTTTTATGCGCTTAAAAGCATTTTCAGGCCAAATGAGCAAATATGCTTCTTTCTCCCAATTGCAGCAAAATACAGAAAGGAAAGTGGGTTTGCCTTCATATTTGACCCAGAACAACTCAGTTCAGCATGGAAATATCATTGCAACAGCTTTTATTTAGCCAGAAATCAAGAGTGTAAGTTTTTATGCGCTTAAAAGCATTTTCAGGCCGAATGAGCAAATATGCTTGTTTCTGCCAATTGCAGCAAAATACTGAAAGGAAAGTGGGTTTGCCTTCATATTTGACCCAGAACAACTCAGTTCAGCATGGAAATATCATTACAACAGCTTTTATTTAGCCAGAAATCAAGAGTGTAAGTTTTTATGCGCTTAAAAGCATTTTCAGGCCGAATGAGCAAATATGCTTGTTTCTCCCAATTGCAGCAAAATACTGAAAGGAAAGTGGGTTTGCCTTCATATTTGACCCAGAACAACTCAGTTCAGCATGGAAATATCATTGCAACAGCTTTTATTTAGCCAGAAATCAAGAGTGTAAGTTTTTATGCGCTTAAAAGCATTTTCAGGCCGAATGAGCAAATATGCTTGTTTCTGCCAATTGCAGCAAAATACTGAAAGGAAAGTGGGTTTGCCCTCATATTTGACCCAGAACAACTCAGTTCAGCATGGAAATATCATTGCAACAGCTTTTATTTAGCCAGAAATCAAGAGTGTAAGTTTTTATTCGCTTAAAAGCCAAATGAGCTGATTTCTGCCAATTGCAGCAAAATACTGAAAGGAAAGTGGGTTTGCCTTCATATTTGACCCAGAACAACTCAGTTCAGCATGGAAATATCATTGCAACAGCTTTTATTTAGCCAAAAAATCAAGAGTGTAAGTTTTTATGCGCTTAAAAGCATTTTCAGGCCGAATGAACAAATATGCTTGTTTCTGCCAATTGCAGCAAAATACTGAAAGGAAAGTGGGTTTGCCTTCATATTTGACCCAGAACAACTCAGTTCAGCATGGAAATATCATTGCAACAGCTTTTATTTAGCCAGAAATCAAGAGTGTAAGTTTTTATGCGCTTAAAACCATTTTCAGGCCGAATGAGCGGATTTCTGCCAATTGCAGCAAAATACTGAAAGCAAAGTGGGTTTGCCTTCATATTTGACCCAGAACAACTCAGTTCAGCATAGAAATATCATTGCAACAGCTTTTATTTAGCCAGAAATCAAAAGTGTAAATTTTTTTGCGCTTAAAAGCATTTTCAGGCCGAATGAGCTTGTTTCTGCCAATTGCAGCAAAATACTGAAAGGAAAGTGGGTTTGCCTTCATATTTGACCCAGAACAACTCAGTTCAGCATGGAAATATCATTGCAACAGCTTTTATTTAGCCAAAAAATCAAGAGTGTAAGTTTTTATGCGCTTAAAAGCATTTTCAGGCCGAATGACCAAATATGCTTGTTTCTGCCAATTGCAGCAAAAAAATGAAAGGAAAGTGGGTTTGCCTTCATATTTGACCCAGAACAACTCAGTTCAGCATGGAAATATCATTGCAACAGCTTTTATTTAGCCAGAAATCAAGAGTGTTAGTTTTTATGCGCTTAAAAGCATTTTCAGGCCAAATGACCTTGTTTCTGCCAATTGCAGCAAATTACTGAAAGGAAAGTGGGTTTGCCTTCATATTTGAACCAGAACAACTCAGTTCAGCATGGAAATATCATTGCAACAGCTTTTATTTAGCCAGAAATCAAGAGTGTAAGTTTTTATTCGCTTAAAAGCCAAATGAGCTGATTTCTGCCAATTGCAGCAAAATACTGAAAGGAAAGTTTGTTTGCCTTCATATTTGAACCAGAACAACTCAGTTCAGCATGGAAATATCATTGCAACAGCTTTTATTTAGCTAGATATCAAGAGTGTAAGTTTTTAATCGATTAAAAGCCAAATGAGCTGATTTCTGCCAATTGCAGCAAATTACTGAAAGGAAAGTGGGTTTGCCTTCATATTTGACCCAGAACAACTCAGTTCAGCATGGAAATATCATTGCAACAGCTTTTATTTAGCCAGAAATCAAGAGTGTAAGTTTTTATGCGCTTAAAAGCATTTTCAGGCCGAATGAGCAAATATGCTTGTTTCTCCCAATTGCAGCAAAATACAAAAAGGAAAGTGGGTTTGCCTTCATATTTGACCCAGAACAACTCAGTTCAGCATGGAAATATCATTGCAACAGCTTTTATTTAGCCAGAAATCAAAAGTGTAAGTTTTTATGCGCTTAAAAGCATTTTCAGGCCAAATGAGCAAATATGCTTCTTTCTCCCAATTGCAGCAAAATACAGAAAGGAAAGTGGGTTTGCCTTCATATTTGACCCAGAACAACTCAGTTCAGCATGGAAATATCATTGCAACAGCTTTTATTTAGCCAGAAATCAAAAGTGTAAGTTTTTATGCGCTTAAAAGCATTTTCAGGCCAAATGAGCAAATATGCTTCTTTCTCCCAATTGCAGCAAAATACAGAAAGGAAAGTGGGTTTGCCTTCATATTTGACCCAGAACAACTCAGTTCAGCATGGAAATATCATTGCAACAGCTTTTATTTAGCCAGAAATCAAGAGTGTAAGTTTTTATGCGCTTAAAAGCATTTTCAGGCCGAATGAGCAAATATGCTTGTTTCTGCCAATTGCAGCAAAATACTGAAAGGAAAGTGGGTTTGCCTTCATATTTGACCCAGAACAACTCAGTTCAGCATGGAAATATCATTACAACAGCTTTTATTTAGCCAGAAATCAAGAGTGTAAGTTTTTATGCGCTTAAAAGCATTTTCAGGCCGAATGAGCAAATATGCTTGTTTCTCCCAATTGCAGCAAAATACTGAAAGGAAAGTGGGTTTGCCTTCATATTTGACCCAGAACAACTCAGTTCAGCATGGAAATATCATTGCAACAGCTTTTATTTAGCCAGAAATCAAGAGTGTAAGTTTTTATGCGCTTAAAAGCATTTTCAGGCCGAATGAGCAAATATGCTTGTTTCTGCCAATTGCAGCAAAATACTGAAAGGAAAGTGGGTTTGCCCTCATATTTGACCCAGAACAACTCAGTTCAGCATGGAAATATCATTGCAACAGCTTTTATTTAGCCAGAAATCAAGAGTGTAAGTTTTTATTCGCTTAAAAGCCAAATGAGCTGATTTCTGCCAATTGCAGCAAAATACTGAAAGGAAAGTGGGTTTGCCTTCATATTTGACCCAGAACAACTCAGTTCAGCATGGAAATATCATTGCAACAGCTTTTATTTAGCCAAAAAATCAAGAGTGTAAGTTTTTATGCGCTTAAAAGCATTTTCAGGCCGAATGACCAAATATGCTTGTTTCTGCCAATTGCAGCAAAATACTGAAAGGAAAGTGGGTTTGCCTTCATATTTGACCCAGAACAACTCAGTTCAGCATGGAAATATCATTGCAACAGCTTTTATTTAGCCAGAAATCAAGAGTGTAAGTTTTTATGCGCTTAAAACCATTTTCAGGCCGAATGAGCGGATTTCTGCCAATTGCAGCAAAATACTGAAAGGAAAGTGGGTTTGCCTTCATATTTGACCCAGAACAACTCAGTTCAGCATAGAAATATCATTGCAACAGCTTTTATTTAGCCAGAAATCAAAAGTGTAATTTTTTTTGCGCTTAAAAGCATTTTCAGGCCGAATGAGCTTGTTTCTGCCAATTGCAGCAAAATACTGAAAGAAAAGTGGGTTTGCCTTCATATTTGACCCAGAACAACTCAGTTCAGCATGGAAATATCATTGCAAAAGCTTTTATTTAGCCAGAAATCAAGAGTGTAAGTTTTTATGCGCTTAAAAGCATTTTCAGGCCGAATGACCAAAAATGCTTGTTTCTGCCAATTGCAGCAAAATACTGAAAGGAAAGTTGGTTTGCCTTCATATTTGACCCAGAACAACTCAGTTCAGCATGGAAATATCATTGCAACAGCTTTTATTTAGCCAGAAATCAAGAGTGTAAGTTTTTATTCGCTTAAAAGCCAAATGAGCTGATTTCTGCCAATTGCAGCAAAATACTGAAAGGAAAGTTGGTTTGCCTTCATATTTGACCCAGAACAACTCAGTTCAGCATGGAAATATCATTGCAACAGCTTTTATTTAGCCAAAAAATCAAGAGTGTAAGTTTTTATGCGCTTAAAAGCATTTTCAGGCCGAATGACCAAATATGCTTGTTTCTGCCAATTGCAGCAAAAAAATGAAAGGAAAGTGGGTTTGCCTTCATATTTGACCCAGAACAACTCAGTTCAGCATGGAAATATCATTGCAACAGCTTTTATTTAGCAGGAACTCAAGAGTGTAAGTTTTTATTCGCTTAAAAGCCAAATGAGGTGATTTCTGCCAATTGCAGCAAAATACTGAAAGGAAAGTGGGTTTGCCTTCATATTTGACCCAGAACAACTCAGTTCAGCATGGAAATATCATTGCAACAGCTTTTATTCAGCCAGAAATCAAGAGTGTAAGTTTTTATGCGCTTAAAAGCATTTTCAGGCCGAATGAGCAAATATGCTTGTTTCTGCCAATTGCAGCAAAATACTGAAAGGAAAGTGGGTTTGCCTTCACATTTGACCCAGAACAACTCAGTTCAGCATGGAAATATCATTGCAACAGCTTTTATTTAGCCAGAAATCAAGAGTGTAACTTTTTATTCGCTTAAAACCAAATGAGCTGATTTCTGCCAATTGCAGCAAAATACTGAAGGAAAGTGGGTTTGCCTTCATATTTGACCCAGAACAATTCAGTTCAGCATGGAAATATCATTGCAACAGCTTTTATTCAGCCAGAAATCAAGAGTGTAAGTTTTTATGCGCTTAAAAGCATTTTCAGGCCGAATGAGCAAATATGCTTGTTTCTCCCAATTGCAGTAAAATACTGAAAGAAAAGTGGGTTTGCCTTCATATTTGACCCAGAACAACTCAGTTCAGCATGGAAATATCATTGCAACAGCTTTTATTTAGCCAGAAATCAAGAGTGTAAGTTTTTATGCGCTTAAAAGCATTTTCAGGTCGAATAAGCTTGTTTCTGCCATTTGCAGCAAAGTACTGAAAGGAAAGTGGGTTTGCCTTCATATTTGACCCAGAACAACTCAGTTCAGCATGGAAATATCATTGCAACAGCTTTTATTTAGCCAGAAATCAAGAGTGTAAGTTTTTATGCGCTTAAAAGCATTTTCAGGCCGAATGAGCAAATATGCTTGTTTCTGCCAATTGCAGCAAAATACTGAAAGGAAAGTGGGTTTGCCTTCATATTTGACCCAGAACAACTCAGTTCAGCATGGAAATATCATTGCAACAGCTTTTATTTAGCCAGAAATCAAGAGTGTAAGTTTTTATGCGCTTAAAAGCATTTTCAGGCCAAATGAGCAAATATGCTTGTTTCTGCCAATTGCAGCAAAATACTGAAAGGAAAGTGGGTTTGCCTTCATATTTGACCCAGAACAACTCAGTTCAGCATGGAAATATCATTGCAACAGCTTTTATTTAGCCAGAAATCAAGAGTGTAAGTTTTTATGCGCTTAAAAGCCAAATGAGCTGATTTCTGCCAATTGCAGAAAAATACTGAAAGGAAAGTGGGTTTGCCTTCATGTTTGACCCAGAACAACTCAGTTCAGCATGGAAATATCATTGCAACAGCTTTTATTTATCCAGAAATCAAGAGTGTAAGTTTTTGTGCGCTCAAAAGCATTTTCAGGCGGAATGAGCAAATATGTTTGTTTCTCCCAATTGCAGCAAAATACTGAAAGGAAAGTGGGTTTGCCTTCATATTTGACCCAGAACAACTCAGTTCAGCATGGAAATATCATTGCAACAGCTTTTATTTAGCCAGAAATCAAGAGTGTAAGTTTTTATGCGCTTAAAAGCATTTTCAGGCCAAATGAGCAAATATGCTTGTTTCTGCCAATTGTAGCAAAATACTGAAAGGAAAGTGGGTTTGCCTTCATGTTTGACCCAGAACAACTCAGTTCAGCATGGAAATATCATTGCAACAGCTTTTATTTAGCCAGAAATCAAGAGTGTAAGTTTTTGTGCGCTCAAAAGCATTTTCAGGCCGAATGAGGAAATATGCTTGTTTCTGCCAATTGCAGCAAAATACTGAAAGGAAAGTGGGTTTGCCTTCATATTTGAACCAAAACAACTCAGTTCAGCATGGAAATATCATTGCAACAGCTTTTATTTAGCCAGAAATCAAGAGTGTAAGTTTTTATGCGCTTAAAAGCATTTTCAGGCCAAATGAGCAAATATGCTTGTTTCTGCCAATTGCAGCAAAATACTGAAAGGAAAGTGGGTTTGCCTTCATGTTTGACCCAGAACAACTCAGTTCAGCATGGAAATATCATTGCAACAGCTTTTATTTATCCAGAAATCAAGAGTGTAAGTTTTTATGCGCTTAAAAGCATTTTCAGGCCGAATGAGCAAATATGCTTGTTTCTGCCAATTGCAGCAAAATACTGAAAGGAAAGTGGGTTTGCCTTCATATTTGACCCAGAACAACTCAGTTCAGCATGGAAATATCATTGCAACAGCTTTTATTTAGCCAGAAATCAAGAGTGTAAGTTTTTGTGCGCTCAAAAGCATTTTCAGGCGGAATGAGCAAATATGTTTGTTTCTCCCAATTGCAGCAAAATACTGAAAGGAAAGTGGGTTTGCCTTCATGTTTGACCCAGAACAACTCAGTTCAGCATGGAAATATCATTGCAACAGCTTTTATTTAGCCAGAAATCAAGAGTGTAAGTTTTTATGCGCTTAAAAGCATTTTCAGGCCAAATGAGCAAATATGCTTGTTTCTGCCAATTGCAGCAAAATACTGAAAGGAAAGTGGGTTTGCCTTCATGTTTGACCCAGAACAACTCAGTTCAGCATGGAAATATCATTGCAACAGCTTTTATTTAGCCAGAAATCAAGAGTGTAAGTTTTTATGCGCTTAAAAGCATTTTCAGGCCAAATGAGCAAATATGCTTGTTTCTGCCAATTGCAGCAAAATACTGAAAGGAAAGTGGGTTTGCCATCATGTTTGACACAGAACAACTCAGTTCAGCATGGAAATATCATTGCAACAGCTTTTATTTATCCAGAAATCAAGAGTGTAAGTTTTTGTGCGCTCAAAATCATTTTCAGGCCGAATGAGGAAATATGCTTGTTTCTGCCAATTGCAGCAAAATACTGAAAGGAAAGTGGGTTTGCCTTCATATTTGAACCAAAACAACTCAGTTCAGCATGGAAATATCATTGCAACAGCTTTTATTTAGCCAGAAATCAAGAGTGTAAGTTTTTATGCGCTTAAAAGCATTTTCAGGCCAAATGAGCAAATATGCTTGTTTCTGCCAATTGCAGCAAAATACTGAAAGGAAAGTGGGTTTGCCTTCATGTTGGACCCAGAACAACTCAGTTCAGCATGGAAATATCATTGCAACAGCTTTTATTTATCCAGAAATCAAGAGTGTAAGTTTTTGTGCGCTCAAAAGCATTGTCAGGCCGAATGAGGAAATATGCTTGTTTCTACCAATTGCAGCAAAATACTGAAAGGAAAGTGGGTTTGCCTTCATATTTGAACCAAAACAACTCAGTTCAGCATGGAAATATCATTGCAACAGCTTTTATTTACCCAGAAATCAAGAGTGTAAGTTTTTATGCGCTTAAAAGCATTTTCAGGCCGAATGAGCTTGTTTCTGCCAATTGCAGCAAAATACTGAAAGGAAAGTGGGTTTGCCTTCATATTTGAACCAGAACAACTCAGTTCAGCACGGAAATATCATTGTACCAGCTTTTATTTAGCCAGAAATCAAGAGTGTAAGTTTTTACTCGCTTAAAAGCCAAATGAGCTGATTTCTGCCAATTGCAGCAAAATACTGAAAGGAAAGTGGGTTTACCTTCATATTTGACCCAGAACAACTCAGTTCAGCATGGAAATATCATTAAAACAGCTTTTATGTAGCCAGAAATCAAGAGTGTAAGTTTTTATGCGCTTAAAAGCATTTTCAGGCCGAATGAGCAAATATGCTTGTTTCTCCCAATTGCAGCAAAATACTGAACGGAAAGTGGGTTTGTCTTCATATTTGACCCAGAACAACTCAGTTCAGCATGGAAATATCATTGCAACAGCTTTTATTTAGCCAGAAATCAAGAGTGTAAGTTTTTATGCGCTTAAAAGCATTTTCAGGCCGAATGAGCAAATATGCTTGTTTCTGCCAATTGCAGCAAAATACTGAAAGGAAAGTTGGTTTGCCTTCATATTTGACCCAGAACAACTCAGTTCAGCATGGAAATATCATTGCAACAGCTTTTATTTAGCCAGAAATCAAGATTGTAAGTTTTTATGCGCTTAAAAGCATTTTCAGGCCAAATGAGCAAATATGCTTGTTTCTGCCAATTGCAGCAAAATATTGAAAGGAAAGTGGGTTTGCCTTCATATTTGAACCAGAACAACTCAGTTCAGCATGGAAATATCATTGCAACAGCTTTTATTTAGCCAGAAATCAAGAGTGTAAGTTTTTATTCGCTTAAAACCAAATGAGCTGATTTCTGCCAATTGCAGCAAAATACTGAAAGGAAAGTGGGTTTGCCTTCATATTTGACCCAGAACAACTCAGTTCAGCATGGAAATATCATTGCAACAGCTTTTATTTAGCCAGAAATCAAGAGTGTAAGTTTTTACTCGCTTAAAAGCCAAATGAGCTGATTTCTGCCAATTGCAGCAAAATACTGAAAGGAAAGTGGGTTTACCTTCATATTTGACCCAGAACAACTCAGTTCAGCTTGGAAATATCATTAAAACAGCTTTTATGTAGCCAGAAATCAAGAGTGTACGTTTTTATGCGCTTAAAAGCATTTTCAGGCCGAATGAGCAAATATGCTTGTTTCTCCCAATTGCAGCAAAATACTGAACGGAAAGTGGGTTTGTCTTCATATTTGACCCAGAACAACTCAGTTCAGCATGGAAATATCATTGCAACAGCTTTTATTTAGCCAGAAATCAAGAGTGTAAGTTTTTATGCGCTTAAAAGCATTTTCAGGCCAAATGAGCAAATATGCTTGTTTCTGCCAATTGCAGCAAAATACTGAAAGGAAAGTGGGTTTGCCTTCATGTTTGACCCAGAACAACTCAGTTCAGCATGGAAATATCATTGCAACAGCTTTTATTTAGCCAGAAATCAAAAGTGTAAGTTTTTGTGCGCTTAAAAGCATTTTCAGGCCAAATGAGCAAATATGCTTCTTTCTCCCAATTGCAGCAAACTACAGAAAGGAAAGTGGGTTTGCCTTCATATTTGACCCAGAACAACTCAGTTCAGCATGGAAATATCATTGCAACAGCTTTTATTTAGCCAGATATCAAGAGTGTAAGTTTTTATGCGCTTAAAAGCATTTTCAGGCCGAATAAGCTTGTTTCTGCCAATTGCAGCAAAATACTGAAAGGAAAGTGGGTTTGCCTTCATATTTGACCCAGAACAACTCAGTTCAGCATGGAAATATCATTGCAACAGCTTTTATTTAGCCAGAAATCAAGAGTGTAAGTTTTTATGCGCTTAAAAGCATTTTCAGGCCGAATGAGCAAATATGCTTGTTTCTGCCAATTGCAGCAAAATACTGAAAGGAAAGTGGGTTTGCCTTCATATTTGAACCAAAACAACTCAGTTCAGCATGGAAATATCATTGCAACAGCTTTTATTTAGCCAGAAATCAAGATTGTAAGTTTTTATGCGCTTAAAAGCATTTTCAGGCCAAATGAGCAAATATGCTTGTTTCTGCCAATTGCAGCAAAATACTGAAAGGAAAGTGGGTTTGCCTTCATATATGAACCAGAACAACTCAGTTCAGCATGGAAATATCATTGCAACAGCTTTTATTTAGCCAGAAATCAAGAGTGTAAGTTTTTATTCGCTTAAAACCAAATGAGCTGATTTCTGACAATTGCAGCAAAATACTGAAAGGAAAGTGGGTTTGCCTTCATATTTGACCCAGAACAACTCAGTTCAGCATGGAAATATCATTGCAACAGCTTTTATTTAGCCAGAAATCAAGAGTGTAAGTTTTTATGCGCTTAAAAGAATTTTCAGTCCGAATGAGCAAATATGCTTGTTTCTGCCAATTGCAGCAAAATAATGAAAGGAAAGTGGGTTTGCATTCATATTTGAACCAGAACAACTCAGTTCAGCATGGAAATATCATTGCAACAGCTTTTATTTAGCCAGAAATGAAGAGTGTACGTTTTTATGCGCTTGAAAGCCAAATGAGCTGATTTCTGCCAATTGCAGAAAAATACTGAAAGGAAAGTGGGTTTGCCTTCATTTTTGAACCAAAACAACTCAGTTCAGCATGGAAATATCATTGCAACAGCTTTTATTTAGCCAGAAATCAAGAGTGTAAGTTTTTATTCGCTTAAAAGCCAAATGAGCTGATTTCCGCCAATTGCAGCAAAATACTGAAAGGAAAGTGGGTTTGCCTTCATATTTGACCAAGAACAACTCAGTTCAGCATGGAAATATCATTGCAACAGCTTTTATTTAGCCAGAAATCAAGAGTGTAAGTTTTTATGCGCTTAAAAGCATTTTCAGGCCGAATGAGCAAATATGCTTGTTTCTGCCAATTGCAGCAAAATACTGAAAGGAAAGTGGGTTTGCCTTCATATTTGACCCAGAACAACTCAGTTCAGCATGGAAATATCATTGCAACAGCTTTTATTTAGCCAGAAATCAAGAGTGTAAGTTTTTATTCGCTTAAAACCAAATGAGCTGATTTCTGCCAATTGCAGAAAAATACTGAAGGAAAGTGGGTTTGCCTTCATATTTGACCCACAACAATTCAGTTCAGCATGGAAATATCATTGCAACAGCTTTTATTCAGCCAGAAATCAAGAGTGTAAGTTTTTATGCGCTTAAAAGCATTTTCAGGCCGAATGAGCAAATATGCTTGTTTCTCCCAATTGCAGTAAAATACTGAAAGAAAAGTGGGTTTGCCTTCATATTTGACCCAGAACAACTCAGTTCAGCATGGAAATATCATTGCAACAGCTTTTATTTAGCCAGAAATCAAGAGTGTAAGTTTTTATGCGCTTAAAAGCATTTTCAGGCCGAATAAGCTTGTTTCTGCCATTTGCAGCAAAGTACTGAAAGGAAAGTGGGTTTGCCTTCATATTTGACCCAGAACAACTCAGTTCAGCATGGAAATATCATTGCAACAACTTTTATTTAGCCAGAAATCAAGAGTGTAAGTTTTTATGCGCTTAAAAGCATTTTCAGGCCGAATGAGCAAATATGCTTGTTTCTGCCAATTGCAGCAAAATACTGAAAGGAAAGTGGGTTTGCCTTCATATTTGACCCAGAACAACTCAGTTCAGCATGGAAATATCATTGCAACAGCTTTTATTTAGCCAGAAATCAAGAGTGTAAGTTTTTATGCGCTTAAAAGCATTTTCAGGCCAAATGAGCAAATATGCTTGTTTCTGCCAATTGCAGCAAAATACTGAAAGGAAAGTGGGTTTGCCTTCATATTTGACCCAGAACAACTCAGTTCAGCATGGAAATATCATTGCAACAGCTTTTATTTAGCCAGAAATCAAGAGTGTAAGTTTTTATGCGCTTAAAAGCCAAATGAGCTGATTTCTGCCAATTGCAGAAAAATACTGAAAGGAAAGTGGGTTTGCCTTCATGTTTGACCCAGAACAACTCAGTTCAGCATGGAAATATCATTGCAACAGCTTTTATTTATCCAGAAATCAAGAGTGTAAGTTTTTGTGCGCTCAAAAGCATTTTCAGGCGGAATGAGCAAATATGTTTGTTTCTGCCAATTGCAGCAAAATACTGAAAGGAAAGTGGGTTTGCCTTCATGTTTGACCCAGAACAACTCAGTTCAGCATGGAAATATCATTGCAACAGCTTTTATTTAGCCAGAAATCAAGAGTGTTAGTTTTTATGCGCTTAAAAGCATTTTCAGGCCAAATGACCTTGTTTCTGCCAATTGCAGCAAAATACTGAAAGGAAAGTGGGTTTGCCTTCATATTTGAACCAGAACAACTCAGTTCAGCATGGAAATATCATTGCAACAGCTTTTATTTAGCCAGAAATCAAGAGTGTAAGTTTTTATTCGCTTAAAACAAAATGAGCTGATTTCTGCCAATTGCAGCAAAATACTGAAAGGAAAGTGGGTTTGCCTTCATATTTGACCCAGAACAATTCAGTTCAGCATGGAAATATCATTGCAACAGCTTTTATTTAGCCAGAAATCAAGAGTGTAAGTTTTTACTCGCTTAAAAGCCAAATGAGCTGATTTCTGCCAATTGCAGCAAAATACTGAAAGGAAAGTGGGTTTACCTTCATATTTGACCCAGAACAACTCAGTTCAGCATGGAAATATCATTAAAACAGCTTTTATGTAGCCAGAAATCAAGAGTGTAAGTTTTTATCCGCTTAAAAGCATTTTCAGGCCGAATGAGCAAATATGCTTGTTTCTCCCAATTGCAGCAAAATACTGAACGGAAAGTGGGTTTGTCTTCATATTTGACCCAGAACAACTCAGTTCAGCATGGAAATATCATTGCAACAGCTTTTATTTAGCCAGAAATCAAGAGTGTAAGTTTTTATGCGCTTAAAAGCATTTTCAGGCCGAATGAGCAAATATGCTTGTTTCTGCCAATTGCAGCAAAATACTGAAAGGAAAGTGGGTTTGCCTTCATATTTGACCCAGAACAACTCAGTTCAGCATGGAAATATCATTACAACAGCTTTTATTTAGCCAGAAATCAAGAGTGTAAGTTTTTATGCGCTTAAAAGCATTTTCAGGCCGAATGAGCAAATATGCTTGTTTCTGCCAATTGCAGCAAAATACTGAAAGGAAAGTGGGTTTGCCCTCATATTTGACCCAGAACAACTCAGTTCAGCATGGAAATATCATTGCAACAGCTTTTATTTAGCCAGAAATCAAGAGTGTAAGTTTTTATTCGCTTAAAAGCCAAATGAGCTGATTTCTGCCAATTGCAGCAAAATACTGAAAGGAAAGTTTGTTTGCCTTCATATTTGAACCAGAACAACTCAGTTCAGCATGGAAATATCATTGCAACAGCTTTTATTTAGCTAGATATCAAGAGTGTAAGTTTTTATGCGCTTAAAAGCATTTTCAGGCCAAATGAGCAAATATGCTTCTTTCTCCCAATTGCAGCAAAATACAGAAAGGAAAGTGGGTTTGCCTTCATATTTGACCCAGAACAACTCAGTTCAGCATGGAAATATCATTGCAACAGCTTTTATTTAGCCAGATATCAAGAGTGTAAGTTTTTATGCGCTTAAAAGCATTTTCAGGCCGAATAAGCTTGTTTCTGCCAATTGCAGCAAAATACAGAAAGGAAAGTGGGTTTGCCTTCATATTTGACCCAGAACAACTCAGTTCAGCATGGAAATATCATTGCAACAGCTTTTATTTAGCCAGAAATCAAAAGTGTAAGTTTTTATGCGCTTAAAAGCATTTTCAGGCCAAATGAGCAAATATGCTTCTTTCTCCCAATTGCAGCAAAATACAGAAAGGAAAGTGGGTTTGCCTTCATATTTGACCCAGAACAACTCAGTTCAGCATGGAAATATCATTGCAACAGCTTTTATTTAGCCAGAAATCAAGAGTGTAAGTTTTTATGCGCTTAAAAGCATTTTCAGGCCGAATGAGCAAATATGCTTGTTTCTGCCAATTGCAGCAAAATACTGAAAGGAAAGTGGGTTTGCCTTCATATTTGACCCAGAACAACTCAGTTCAGCATGGAAATATCATTACAACAGCTTTTATTTAGCCAGAAATCAAGAGTGTAAGTTTTTATGCGCTTAAAAGCATTTTCAGGCCGAATGAGCAAATATGCTTTTTTCGCCCAATTGCAGCAAAATACTGAAAGGAAAGTGGGTTTGCCTTCATATTTGACCCAGAACAACTCAGTTCAGCATGGAAATATCATTGCAACAGCTTTTATTTAGCCAGAAATCAAGAGTGTAAGTTTTTATGCGCTTAAAAGCATTTTCAGGCCGAATGAGCAAATATGCTTGTTTCTGCCAATTGCAGCAAAATACTGAAAGGAAAGTGGGTTTGCCCTCATATTTGACCCAGAACAACTCAGTTCAGCATGGAAATATCATTGCAACAGCTTTTATTTAGCCAGAAATCAAGAGTGTAAGTTTTTATTCGCTTAAAAGCCAAATGAGCTGATTTCTGCCAATTGCAGCAAAATACTGAAAGGAAAGTGGGTTTTCCTTCATATTTGACCCAGAACAACTCAGTTCAGCATGGAAATATCATTGCAACAGCTTTTATTTAGCCAAAAAATCAAGAGTGTAAGTTTTTATGCGCTTAAAAGCATTTTCAGGCCGAATGACCAAATATGCTTGTTTCTGCCAATTGCAGCAAAATACTGAAAGGAAAGTTGGTTTGCCTTCATATTTGACCCAGAACAACTCAGTTCAGCATGGAAATATCATTGCAACAGCTTTTATTTAGCCAGAAATCAAGAGTGTAAGTTTTTATTCGCTTAAAAGCCAAATGAGCTGATTTCTGCCAATTGCAGCAAAATACTGAAAGGAAAGTGGGTTTGCCTTCATATTTGACCCAGAACAACTCAGTTCAGCATGGAAATATCATTGCAACAGCTTTTATTTAGCAGGAACTCAAGAGTGTAACTTTTTATTCGCTTAAAAGTCAAATGAGCTGATTTCTGCCAATTGCAGCAAAATACTGAAAGGAAAGTGGGTTTGCCTTCAGGTTTGACCCAGAACAACTCAATTCAGCATGGAAATATCATTCCAACAGCTTTTATTTAGCCAGAAATCAAGAGTGTAAGTTTTTATTCGCTTAAAAGTCAAATGAGCTGATTTCTGCCAATTGCAGCAAAATACTGAAAGGAAAGTGGGTTTGCCTTCATATTTGACCCAGAAAAACTCAGATCAGCATGGAAATATCATTGCAACAGCTTTTATTTCGCCAGAAATAAAGATTGCAAGTTTTTATGCGCTTAAAAGCATTTTCAGGCCGAATGAGCAAATATGCTTGTTTCTGCCAATTGCAGCAAAATACTGAAAGGAAAGTGGGTTTGCCTTCATATTTGACCCAGAACAACTCAGTTCAGCATGGAAATATCATTGCAACAGCTTTTATTCAGCCAGAAATCAAGAGTGTAAGTTTTTATGCGCTTAAAAGCATTTTCAGGCCGAATGAGCAAATATGCTTGTTTCTCCCAATTGCAGTAAAATACTGAAAGAAAAGTGGGTTTGCCTTCATATTTGACCCAGAACAACTCAGTTCAGCATGGAAATATCATTGCAACAGCTTTTATTTAGCCAGAAATCAAGAGTGTAAGTTTTTATGCGCTTAAAAGCATTTTCAGGCCGAATAAGCTTGTTTCTGCCATTTGCAGCAAAGTACTGAAAGGAAAGTGGGTTTGCCTTCATATTTGACCCAGAACAACTCAGTTCAGCATGGAAATATCATTGCAACAGCTTTTATTTAGCCAGAAATCAAGAGTGTAAGTTTTTATGCGCTTAAAAGCATTTTCAGGCCGAATGAGCAAATATGCTTGTTTCTGCCAATTGCAGCAAAATACTGAAAGGAAAGTGGGTTTGCCTTCATATTTGACCCAGAACAACTCAGTTCAGCATGGAAATATCATTGCAACAGCTTTTATTTAGCCAGAAATCAAGAGTGTAAGTTTTTATGCGCTTAAAAGCATTTTCAGGCCAAATGAGCAAATATGCTTGTTTCTGCCAATTGCAGCAAAATACTGAAAGGAAAGTGGGTTTGCCTTCATATTTGACCCAGAACAACTCAGTTCAGCATGGAAATATCATTGCAACAGCTTTTATTTAGCCAGAAATCAAGAGTGTAAGTTTTTATGCGCTTAAAAGCATTTTCAGGCCGAATGAGCTTGTTTCTGCCAATTGCAGCAAAATACTGAAAGGAAAGTGGGTTTGCCTTCATATTTGACCCAGAACAACTCAGTTCAGCATGGAAATATCATTGCAACAGCTTTTATTTAGCCAGAAATCAAGAGTGTAAGTTTTTATTCGCTTAAAACAAAATGAGCTGATTTCTGCCAATTGCAGCAAAATACTGAAAGGAAAGTGGGTTTGCCTTCATATTTGACCCAGAACAATTCAGTTCAGCATGGAAATATCATTGCAACAGCTTTTATTTAGCCAGAAATCAAGAGTGTAAGTTTTTATACGCTTAAAAGCATTTTCAGGCCGAATGAGCTTGTTTCTGCCAATTGCAGCAAAATACTGAAAGGAAAGTGGGTTTGCCTTCATATTTGACCCAGAACAACTCAGTTCAGCATGGAAATATCATTGCAACAGCTTTTATTTAGCCAGAAATCAAGAGTGTAAGTTTTTACTCGCTTAAAAGCCAAATGAGCTGATTTCTGCCAATTGCAGCAAAATACTGAAAGGAAAGTGGGTTTACCTTCATATTTGACCCAGAACAACTCAGTTCAGCATGGAAATATCATTAAAACAGCTTTTATGTAGCCAGAAATCAAGAGTGTAAGTTTTTATCCGCTTAAAAGCATTTTCAGGCCGAATGAGCAAATATGCTTGTTTCTCCCAATTGCAGCAAAATACTGAACGGAAAGTGGGTTTGTCTTCATATTTGACCCAGAACAACTCAGTTCAGCATGGAAATATCATTGCAACAGCTTTTATTTAGCCAGAAATAAGGAGTGTAAGTTTTTATGCGCTTAAAAGCATTTTCAGGCCGAATGAGCAAATATGCTTGTTTCTGCCAATTGCAGCAAAATACTGAAAGGAAAGTGGGTTTGCCTTCATATTTGACCCAGAACAACTCAGTTCAGCATGGAAATATCATTACAAGAGCTTTTATTTAGCCAGAAATCAAGAGTGTAAGTTTTTATGCGCTTAAAAGCATTTTCAGGCCGAATGAGCAAATATGCTTGTTTCTGCCAATTGCAGCAAAATACTGAAAGGAAAGTGGGTTTGCCCTCATATTTGACCCAGAACAACTCAGTTCAGCATGGAAATATCATTGCAACAGCTTTTATTTAGCCAGAAATCAAGAGTGTAAGTTTTTATGCGCTTAAAAGCCAAATGAGCTGATTTCTGCCAATTGCAGAAAAATACTGAAAGGAAAGTGGGTTTGCCTTCATGTTTGACCCAGAACAACTCAGTTCAGCATGGAAATATCATTGCAACAGCTTTTATTTATCCAGAAATCAAGAGTGTAAGTTTTTGTGCGCTCAAAAGCATTTTCAGGCGGAATGAGCAAATATGTTTGTTTCTGCCAATTGCAGCAAAATACTGAAAGGAAAGTGGGTTTGCCTTCATGTTTGACCCAGAACAACTCAGTTCAGCATGGAAATATCATTGCAACAGCTTTTATTTAGCCAGAAATCAAGAGTGTTAGTTTTTATGCGCTTAAAAGCATTTTCAGGCCAAATGACCTTGTTTCTGCCAATTGCAGCAAAATACTGAAAGGAAAGTGGGTTTGCCTTCATATTTGAACCAGAACAACTCAGTTCAGCATGGAAATATCATTGCAACAGCTTTTATTTAGCCAGAAATCAAGAGTGTAAGTTTTTATTCGCTTAAAACAAAATGAGCTGATTTCTGCCAATTGCAGCAAAATACTGAAAGGAAAGTGGGTTTGCCTTCATATTTGACCCAGAACAATTCAGTTCAGCATGGAAATATCATTGCAACAGCTTTTATTTAGCCAGAAATCAAGAGTGTAAGTTTTTACTCGCTTAAAAGCCAAATGAGCTGATTTCTGCCAATTGCAGCAAAATACTGAAAGGAAAGTGGGTTTACCTTCATATTTGACCCAGAACAACTCAGTTCAGCATGGAAATATCATTAAAACAGCTTTTATGTAGCCAGAAATCAAGAGTGTAAGTTTTTATCCGCTTAAAAGCATTTTCAGGCCGAATGAGCAAATATGCTTGTTTCTCCCAATTGCAGCAAAATACTGAACGGAAAGTGGGTTTGTCTTCATATTTGACCCAGAACAACTCAGTTCAGCATGGAAATATCATTGCAACAGCTTTTATTTAGCCAGAAATCAAGAGTGTAAGTTTTTATGCGCTTAAAAGCATTTTCAGGCCGAATGAGCAAATATGCTTGTTTCTGCCAATTGCAGCAAAATACTGAAAGGAAAGTGGGTTTGCCTTCATATTTGACCCAGAACAACTCAGTTCAGCATGGAAATATCATTACAACAGCTTTTATTTAGCCAGAAATCAAGAGTGTAAGTTTTTATGCGCTTAAAAGCATTTTCAGGCCGAATGAGCAAATATGCTTGTTTCTGCCAATTGCAGCAAAATACTGAAAGGAAAGTGGGTTTGCCCTCATATTTGACCCAGAACAACTCAGTTCAGCATGGAAATATCATTGCAACAGCTTTTATTTAGCCAGAAATCAAGAGTGTAAGTTTTTATTCGCTTAAAAGCCAAATGAGCTGATTTCTGCCAATTGCAGCAAAATACTGAAAGGAAAGTTTGTTTGCCTTCATATTTGAACCAGAACAACTCAGTTCAGCATGGAAATATCATTGCAACAGCTTTTATTTAGCTAGATATCAAGAGTGTAAGTTTTTAATCGATTAAAAGCCAAATGAGCTGATTTCTGCCAATTGCAGCAAATTACTGAAAGGAAAGTGGGTTTGCCTTCATATTTGACCCAGAACAACTCAGTTCAGCATGGAAATATCATTGCAACAGCTTTTATTTAGCCAGAAATCAAGAGTGTAAGTTTTTATGCGCTTAAAAGCATTTTCAGGCCGAATGAGCAAATATGCTTGTTTCTCCCAATTGCAGCAAAATACAGAAAGGAAAGTGGGTTTGCCTTCATATTTGACCCAGAACAACTCAGTTCAGCATGGAAATATCATTGCAACAGCTTTTATTTAGCCAGAAATCAAAAGTGTAAGTTTTTATGCGCTTAAAAGCATTTTCAGGCCAAATGAGCAAATATGCTTCTTTCTCCCAATTGCAGCAAAATACAGAAAGGAAAGTGGGTTTGCCTTCATATTTGACCCAGAACAACTCAGTTCAGCATGGAAATATCATTGCAACAGCTTTTATTTAGCCAGATATCAAGAGTGTAAGTTTTTATGCGCTTAAAAGCATTTTCAGGCCGAATAAGCTTGTTTCTGCCAATTGCAGCAAAATACAGAAAGGAAAGTGGGTTTGCCTTCATATTTGACCCAGAACAACTCAGTTCAGCATGGAAATATCATTGCAACAGCTTTTATTTAGCCAGAAATCAAAAGTGTAAGTTTTTATGCGCTTAAAAGCATTTTCAGGCCAAATGAGCAAATATGCTTCTTTCTCCCAATTGCAGCAAAATACAGAAAGGAAAGTGGGTTTGCCTTCATATTTGACCCAGAACAACTCAGTTCAGCATGGAAATATCATTGCAACAGCTTTTATTTAGCCAGAAATCAAGAGTGTAAGTTTTTATGCGCTTAAAAGCATTTTCAGGCCGAATGAGCAAATATGCTTGTTTCTGCCAATTGCAGCAAAATACTGAAAGGAAAGTGGGTTTGCCTTCATATTTGACCCAGAACAACTCAGTTCAGCATGGAAATATCATTACAACAGCTTTTATTTAGCCAGAAATCAAGAGTGTAAGTTTTTATGCGCTTAAAAGCATTTTCAGGCCGAATGAGCAAATATGCTTGTTTCTCCCAATTGCAGCAAAATACTGAAAGGAAAGTGGGTTTGCCTTCATATTTGACCCAGAACAACTCAGTTCAGCATGGAAATATCATTGCAACAGCTTTTATTTAGCCAGAAATCAAGAGTGTAAGTTTTTATGCGCTTAAAAGCATTTTCAGGCCGAATGAGCAAATATGCTTGTTTCTGCCAATTGCAGCAAAATACTGAAAGGAAAGTGGGTTTGCCCTCATATTTGACCCAGAACAACTCAGTTCAGCATGGAAATATCATTGCAACAGCTTTTATTTAGCCAGAAATCAAGAGTGTAAGTTTTTATTCGCTTAAAAGCCAAATGAGCTGATTTCTGCCAATTGCAGCAAAATACTGAAAGGAAAGTGGGTTTGCCTTCATATTTGACCCAGAACAACTCAGTTCAGCATGGAAATATCATTGCAACAGCTTTTATTTAGCCAAAAAATCAAGAGTGTAAGTTTTTATGCGCTTAAAAGCATTTTCAGGCCGAATGACCAAATATGCTTGTTTCTGCCAATTGCAGCAAAATACTGAAAGGAAAGTTGGTTTGCCTTCATATTTGACCCAGAACAACTCAGTTCAGCATGGAAATATCATTGCAACAGCTTTTATTTAGCCAGAAATCAAGAGTGTAAGTTTTTATTCGCTTAAAAGCCAAATGAGCTGATTTCTGCCAATTGCAGCAAAATACTGAAAGGAAAGTGGGTTTGCCTTCATATTTGACCCAGAACAACTCAGTTCAGCATGGAAATATCATTGCAACAGCTTTTATTTAGCAGGAACTCAAGAGTGTAACTTTTTATTCGCTTAAAAGTCAAATGAGCTGATTTCTGCCAATTGCAGCAAAATACTGAAAGGAAAGTGGGTTTGCCTTCAGGTTTGACCCAGAACAACTCAATTCAGCATGGAAATATCATTCCAACAGCTTTTATTTAGCCAGAAATCAAGAGTGTAAGTTTTTATTCGCTTAAAAGTCAAATGAGCTGATTTCTGCCAATTGCAGCAAAATACTGAAAGGAAAGTGGGTTTGCCTTCATATTTGACCCAGAAAAACTCAGATCAGCATGGAAATATCATTGCAACAGCTTTTATTTCGCCAGAAATAAAGATTGCAAGTTTTTATGCGCTTAAAAGCATTTTCAGGCCGAATGAGCAAATATGCTTGTTTCTGCCAATTGCAGCAAAATACTGAAAGGAAAGTGGGTTTGCCTTCATATTTGACCCAGAACAACTCAGTTCAGCATGGAAATATCATTGCAACAGCTTTTATTCAGCCAGAAATCAAGAGTGTAAGTTTTTATGCGCTTAAAAGCATTTTCAGGCCGAATGAGCAAATATGCTTGTTTCTCCCAATTGCAGTAAAATACTGAAAGAAAAGTGGGTTTGCCTTCATATTTGACCCAGAACAACTCAGTTCAGCATGGAAATATCATTGCAACAGCTTTTATTTAGCCAGAAATCAAGAGTGTAAGTTTTTATGCGCTTAAAAGCATTTTCAGGCCGAATAAGCTTGTTTCTGCCATTTGCAGCAAAGTACTGAAAGGAAAGTGGGTTTGCCTTCATATTTGACCCAGAACAACTCAGTTCAGCATGGAAATATCATTGCAACAGCTTTTATTTAGCCAGAAATCAAGAGTGTAAGTTTTTATGCGCTTAAAAGCATTTTCAGGCCAAATGAGCAAATATGCTTGTTTCTGCCAATTGCAGCAAAATACTGAAAGGAAAGTGGGTTTGCCTTCATATTTGACCCAGAACAACTCAGTTCAGCATGGAAATATCATTGCAACAGCTTTTATTTAGCCAGAAATCAAGAGTGTAAGTTTTTATGCGCTTAAAAGCATTTTCAGGCCAAATGAGCAAATATGCTTGTTTCTGCCAATTGCAGCAAAATACTGAAAGGAAAGTGGGTTTGCCTTCATATTTGACCCAGAACAACTCAGTTCAGCATGGAAATATCATTGCAACAGCTTTTATTTAGCCAGAAATCAAGAGTGTAAGTTTTTATGCGCTTAAAAGCATTTTCAGGCCGAATGAGCTTGTTTCTGCCAATTGCAGCAAAATACTGAAAGGAAAGTGGGTTTGCCTTCATATTTGACCCAGAACAACTCAGTTCAGCATGGAAATATCATTGCAACAGCTTTTATTTAGCCAGAAATCAAGAGTGTAAGTTTTTATTCGCTTAAAACAAAATGAGCTGATTTCTGCCAATTGCAGCAAAATACTGAAAGGAAAGTGGGTTTGCCTTCATATTTGACCCAGAACAATTCAGTTCAGCATGGAAATATCATTGCAACAGCTTTTATTTAGCCAGAAATCAAGAGTGTAAGTTTTTATGCGCTTAAAAGCATTTTCAGGCCGAATGAGCTTGTTTCTGCCAATTGCAGCAAAATACTGAAAGGAAAGTGGGTTTGCCTTCATATTTGACCCAGAACAACTCAGTTCAGCATGGAAATATCATTGCAACAGCTTTTATTTAGCCAGAAATCAAGAGTGTAAGTTTTTACTCGCTTAAAAGCCAAATGAGCTGATTTCTGCCAATTGCAGCAAAATACTGAAAGGAAAGTGGGTTTACCTTCATATTTGACCCAGAACAACTCAGTTCAGCATGGAAATATCATTAAAACAGCTTTTATGTAGCCAGAAATCAAGAGTGTAAGTTTTTATCCGCTTAAAAGCATTTTCAGGCCGAATGAGCAAATATGCTTGTTTCTCCCAATTGCAGCAAAATACTGAACGGAAAGTGGGTTTGTCTTCATATTTGACCCAGAACAACTCAGTTCAGCATGGAAATATCATTAAAACAGCTTTTATTTAGCCAGAAATCAAGAGTGTAAGTTTTTATGCGCTTAAAAGCATTTTCAGGCCGAATGAGCAAATATGCTTGTTTCTGCCAATTGCAGCAAAATACTGAAAGGAAAGTGGGTTTGCCTTCATATTTGACCCAGAACAACTCAGTTCAGCATGGAAATATCATTGCAAAAGCTTTTATTTAGCCAGAAATCAAGAGTGTAAGTTTTTATGCGCTTAAAAGCATTTTCAGGCCGAATGAGCAAATATGCTTGTTTCTGCCAATTGCAGCAAAATACTGAAAGGAAAGTGGGTTTGCCCTCATATTTGACCCAGAACAACTCAGTTCAGCATGGAAATATCATTGCAACAGCTTTTATTTAGCCAGAAATCAAGAGTGTAAGTTTTTATTCGCTTAAAAGCCAAATGAGCTGATTTCTGCCAATTGCAGCAAAATACTGAAAGGAAAGTTTGTTTGCCTTCATATTTGAACCAGAACAACTCAGTTCAGCATGGAAATATCATTGCAACAGCTTTTATTTAGCTAGATATCAAGAGTGTAAGTTTTTAATCGATTAAAAGCCAAATGAGCTGATTTCTGCCAATTGCAGCAAAATACTGAAAGGAAAGTGGGTTTGCCTTCATATTTGACCCAGAACAACTCAGTTCAGCATGGAAATATCATTGCAACAGCTTTTATTTAGCCAGAAATCAAGAGTGTAAGTTTTTATGCGCTTAAAAGCATTTTCAGGCCGAATGAGCAAATATGCTTGTTTCTCCCAATTGCAGCAAAATACAGAAAGGAAAGTGGGTTTGCCTTCATATTTGACCCAGAACAACTCAGTTCAGCATAGAAATATCATTGCAACAGCTTTTATTTAGCCAGAAATCAAAAGTGTAAGTTTTTATGCGCTTAAAAGCATTTTCAGGCCAAATGAGCAAATATGCTTCTTTCTCCCAATTGCAGCAAAATACAGAAAGGAAAGTGGGTTTGCCTTCATATTTGACCCAGAACAACTCAGTTCAGCATGGAAATATCATTGCAACAGCTTTTATTTAGCCAGATATCAAGAGTGTAAGATTTTTTGCGCTTAAAAGCATTTTCAGGCCGAATAAGCTTGTTTCTGCCAATTGCAGCAAAATACAGAAAGGAAAGTGGGTTTGCCTTCATATTTGACCCAGAACAACTCAGTTCAGCATGGAAATATCATTGCAACAGCTTTTATTTAGCCAGAAATCAAAAGTGTAAGTTTTTATGCGCTTAAAAGCATTTTCAGGCCAAATGAGCAAATATGCTTCTTTCTCCCAATTGCAGCAAAATACAGAAAGGAAAGTGGGTTTGCCTTCATATTTGACCAAGAACAACTCAGTTCAGCATGGAAATATCATTGCAACAGCTTTTATTTAGCCAGAAATCAAGAGTGTAAGTTTTTATGCGCTTAAAAGCATTTTCAGGCCGAATGAGCAAATATGCTTGTTTCTGCCAATTGCAGCAAAATACTGAAAGGAAAGTGGGTTTGCCTTCATATTTGACCCAGAACAACTCAGTTTAGCATGGAAATATCATTGCAACAGCTTTTATTTAGCCAGAAATCAAGAGTGTAAGTTTTTATGCGCTTAAAAGCATTTTCAGGCCGAATGAGCAAATATGCTTGTTTCTGCCAATTGCAGCAAAATACTGAAAGGAAAGTGGGTTTGCCCTCATATTTGACCCAGAACAACTCAGTTCAGCATGGAAATATCATTGCAACAGCTTTTATTTAGCCAGAAATCAAGAGTGTAAGTTTTTATTCGCTTAAAAGCCAAATGAGCTGATTTCTGCCAATTGCAGCAAAATACTGAAAGGAAAGTGGGTTTGCCTTCATATTTGACCCAGAACAAGTCAGTTCAGCATGGAAATATCATTGCAACAGCTTTTATTTAGCCAAAAAATCAAGAGTGTAAGTTTTTATGCGCTTAAAAGCATTTTCAGGCCGAATGACCAAATATGCTTGTTTCTGCCAATTGCAGCAAAATACTGAAAGGAAAGTGGGTTTGCCTTCATATTTGACCCAGAACAACTCAGTTCAGCATGGAAATATCATTGCAACAGCTTTTATTTAGCCAGAAATCAAGAGTGTAAGTTTTTATGCGCTTAAAACCATTTTCAGGCCGAATGAGCGGATTTCTGCCAATTGCAGCAAAATACTGAAAGGAAAGTGGGTTTGCCTTCATATTTGACCCAGAACAACTCAGTTCAGCATAGAAATATCATTGCAACAGCTTTTATTTATCCAGAAATCAAAAGTGTAAATTTTTTTGCGCTTAAAAGCATTTTCAGGCCGAATGAGCTTGTTTCTGCCAATTGCAGCAAAATACTGAAAGGAAAGTGGGTTTGCCTTCATATTTGACCCAGAACAACTCAGTTCAGCATGGAAATATCATTGCAACAGCTTTTATTCAGCCAGAAATCAAGAGTGTAAGTTTTTATGCGCTTAAAAGCATTTTCAGGCCGAATGAGCAAATATGCTTGTTTCTGCCAATTGCAGCAAAATACTGAAAGGAAATTGGGTTTGCCTTCACATTTGACCCAGAACAACTCAGTTCAGCATGGAAATATTATTGCAACAGCTTTTATTTAGCCAGAAATCAAAAGTGTAACTTTTTATTCGCTTAAAAGTCAAATGAGCTGATTTCTGCCAATTGCAGCAAAATACTGAAAGGAAAGTGGGTTTGCCTTCAGGTTTGACCCAGAACAACTCAGTTCAGCATGGAAATATCATTCCAACAGCTTTTATTTAGCCAGAAATCAAGAGTGTAAGTTTTTATTCGCTTAAAAGTCAAATGAGCTGATTTCTTCCAATTGCAGCAAAATACTGAAAGGAAAGTGGGTTTGCCTTCATATTTGACCCAGAAAAACTCAGATCAGCATGGAAATATCATTGCAACAGCTTTTATTTAGCCAGAAATAAAAATTGCAAGTTTTTATGCGCTTAAAAGCATTTTCAGGCCGAATGAGCAAATATGCTTGTTTCTGCCAATTGCAGCAAAATACTGAAAGGAAAGTGGGTTTGCCTTCATGTTTGACCCAGAACAACTCAGTTCAGCATGGAAATATCATTGCAACAGCTTTTATTTAGCCAGAAATCAAGAGTGTAAGTTTGTATGCGCTTAAAAGCATTTTCAGGCCGAATGAGCAAATATGTTTGTTTCTGCCAATTGCAGCAAAATACTGAAAGGAAAGTGGGTATGCCTTCATATTTGACCCAGAACAACTCAGTTCAGCATGGAAATATTATTGCAACAGCTTTTATTTAGCCAGAAATCAAGAGTGTAAGTTTTTATGCGCTTAAAAGCATTTTCAGGCCGAATGAGCAAATATGCTTGTTTCTGCCAATTGCAGCAAAATACTGAAAGGAAAGTGGGTTTGCCTTCATATTTGACCCAGAACAACTCAATTCAGCATGGAAATATTATTGCAACAGCTTTTATTTAGCCAGAAATCAAGAGTGTAAGTTTTTATGCGCTTAAAAGCATTTTCAGGCCGAATGAGCAAATATGCTTGTTTCTGCCAATTGCAGCAAAATACTGAAAGGAAAGTGGGTTTGCCTTCACATTTGACCAAGAACAACTCAGTTCAGCATGGAAATATCATTGCAACAGCTTTTATTTAGCCAGAAATCAAGAGTGTACGTTTTTATGCGCTTAAAAGTCAAAGGAGCTGATTTCTGCCAATTGCAGCAAAATACTGAAAGGAAAGTGCGTTTGCTTTCATGTTTGACCCAGAACAACTCAGTTCAGCATGGAAATATCATTGCAACAGCTTTTATTTAGCCAGAAATCAAGAGTGTAAGTTTTTATGCGCTTAAAAGCATTTTCAGGCCGAATGAGCAAATATGCTTGTTTCTGCCAATTGCAGCAAAACACTGAAAGGAAAGTGGGTTTGCCTTCATATTTGACCCAGAACAACTCAGTTCAGCATGGAAATATCATTGTAACAGCTTTTATTTAGCCAGAAATCAAGAGTCTAATTTTTCATTCGCTTAAAAGCATTTTCAGGCCAAATGAGCTGATTTCTGCCAATTGCAGCAAAATACTGAAAGGAAAGTGGGTTTGCCTTCAGGTTTGACCCAGAACAACTCAGTTCAGCATGGAAATATCATTCCAACAGCTTTTATTTAGCCAGAAATCAAGAGTGTAAGTTTTTATTCGCTTAAAAGTCAAATGAGCTGATTTCTTCCAATTGCAGCAAAATACTGAAAGGAAAGTGGGTTTGACTTCATATTTGACCCAGAACAACTCAGTTCAGCATGGAAATATCATTGCCACAGCTTTTATTCAGCCAGAAATCAAGAGTGTAAGTTTTTATGCGCTTAAAAGCATTTTCAGGCCGAATGAGCAAATATGCTTGTTTCTGCCAATTGCAGCAAAATACTGAAAGGAAAGTGGGTTTGCCTTCACATTTGACCAAGAAAAACTCAGTTCAGCATGGAAATATCATTGCAACAGCTTTTATTTAGCCAGAAATCAAGAGTGTAAGTTGTTATGCGCTTAAAAGCATTTTCAGGCAGAATGAGCAAATATGCTTGTTTCTGCCAATTGCAGCAAAATACTGAAAGGAAAGAGGGTTTGCCTTCAGATTTGACCCAGAACAACTCAGTTCAGCATGGAAATATCATTCCAACAGCTTTTATTTAGCCAGAAATCAAGAGTGTAAGTTTTTATTCGCTTAAAAGTCAAATGAGCTGATTTCTGCCAATTGCAGCAAAATACTGAAAGGAAAGTTGGTTTGCCTTCATATTTGACCCAGAAAAACTCAGATCAGCATGGAAATATCATTGCAACAGCTTTTATCTAGCCAGAAATAAAGATTGCAAGTTTTTATGCGCTTAAAAGCATTTTCAGGCCGAATGAGCAAATATGCTTGTTTCTGCCAATTGCAGCAAAATACTGAAAGGAAAGTGGGTTTGCCTTCACATTTGACCAAGAACAACTCAGTTCAGCATGGAAATATCATTGCAACAGCTTTTATTTAGCCAGAAATCAAGAGTTTAAGTTTTTATGTGCTTAAAAGCATTTTCAGGCCGAATGAGCAAATATGCTTGTTTCTGCCAATTGCAGCAAAGTACTGAAAGGAAAGTGGGTTTGCCTTCATATTTGACCCAGAACAACTCAGTTCAGCATGGAAATATCATTGCAACAGCTTTTATTTAGCCAGAAATCAAGAGTGTAAGTTTTTATTCGCTTAAAAGTCAAAGGAGCTGATTTCTGCCAATTGCAGCAAAATACTGAAAGGAAAGTGCGTTTGCTTTCATGTTTGACCCAGAACAACTCAGTTCAGCATGGAAATATCATTGCAACAGCTTTTATTTAGCCAGAAATCAAGAGTGTAAGTTTTTATGCGCTTAAAAGCATTTTCAGGCCGAATGAGCAAATATGCTTGTTTCTGCCAATTGCAGCAAAACACTGAAAGGAAAGTGGGTTTGCCTTCATATTTGACCCAGAACAACTCAGTTCAGCATGGAAATATTATTGCAACAGCTTTTATTTAGCCAGAAATCAAGAGTGTAAGTTTTTATGCGCTTAAAAGGATTTTCAGCTCAAATGAGCTGATTTCTGCCAATTGCAGCAAAATACTGAAAGGAAAGTGGGTTTGCCTTCATGTTTGACCCAGAACAACTCAGTTCAGCATGGAAATATCATTGCAACAGCTTTTATTTAGCCAGAAATCAAGGGTGTAAGTTTTTATGCGCTTAAAAGCATTTTCAGGCCGAATAAGCTTGTTTTTTCCAATTGCAGCAAAATACTGAAAGGAAAGTGTTTGCCTTCATATTTGACCCAGAACAACTCAGTTCAGCATGGAAATATCATTGTAACAGCTTTTATTTAGCCAGAAATCAAGAGTGTAAGTTTTTATTTGCTTAAAAGCATTTTCAGGCCGAATGAGCAAATATACTTGTTTCTGCCAATTGCAGCAAAATACTTAAACGAAACTGAGTTTGCCTTCATATTTGACCCAGAACAATTCAGTTCAGCATGGAAATATCATTGCAACAGCTTTTATTTAGCCAGAAATCAAGAGTGTAAGTTTTTATGCGCTCAAAAGCAGTTTCAAGCCGAATTAGCAAATATGCTTGTTTCTGCCAATTGCAGCAAAGTACTGAAAGGAAAGTGGGTTTGCCTTCATATTTGACCCAGAACAACTCAGTTCAGCATGGAAATATCATTGTAACAGCTTTTATTTAGCCAGAAATCAAGAGTCTAATTTTTTATTCGCTTAAAAGCATTTTCAGGCCAAATGAGCTGATTTCTGCCAATTGCAGCAAAATACTGAAAGGAAAGTGGGTTTGCCTTCATATTTGACCCAGAACAACTCAGTTCAGCATGGAAATATCATTGCAACAGCTTTTATTTAGCCAAAAAATCAAGAGTGTAAGTTTTTATGCGCTTAAAAGCATTTTCAGGCCGAATGACCAAATATGCTTGTTTCTGCCAATTGCAGCAAAATACTGAAAGGAAAGTGGGTTTGCCTTCATATTTGACCCAGAACAACTCAGTTCAGCATGGAAATATCATTGCAACAGCTTTTATTTAGCAGGAACTCAAGAGTGTAAGTTTTTATTCGCTTAAAAGCCAAATGAGGTGAATTCTGCCAATTGCAGCAAAATACTGAAAGGAAAGTGGGTTTGCCTTCATATTTGACCCAGAACAACTCAGTTCAGCATGGAAATATCATTGCAACAGCTTTTATTCAGCCAGAAATCAAGAGTGTAAGTTTTTATGCGCTTAAAAGCATTTTCAGGCCGAATGAGCAAATATGCTTGTTTCTGCCAATTGCAGCAAAATACTGAAAGGAAATTGGGTTTGCCTTCACATTTGACCCAGAACAACTCAGTTCAGCATGGAAATATCATTGCAACAGCTTTTATTTAGCCAGAAATCAAAAGTGTAACTTTTTATTCGCTTAAAAGTCAAATGAGCTGATTTCTGCCAATTGCAGCAAAATACTGAAAGGAAAGTGGGTTTGCCTTCAGGTTTGACCCAGAACAACTCAGTTCAGCATGGAAATATCATTCCAACAGCTTTTATTTAGCCAGAAATCAAGAGTGTAAGTTTTTATTCGCTTAAAAGTCAAATGAGCTGATTTCTTCCAATTGCAGCAAAATACTGAAAGGAAAGTGGGTTTGCCTTCATATTTGACCCAGAAAAACTCAGATCAGCATGGAAATATCATTGCAACAGCTTTTATTTAGCCAGAAATAAAAATTGCAAGTTTTTATGCGCTTAAAAGCATTTTCAGGCCGAATGAGCAAATATGCTTGTTTCTGCCAATTGCAGCAAAATACTGAAAGGAAAGTGGGTTTGCCTTCATGTTTGACCCAGAACAACTCAGTTCAGCATGGAAATATCATTGCAACAGCTTTTATTTAGCCAGAAATCAAGAGTGTAAGTTTGTATGCGCTTAAAAGCATTTTCAGGCCGAATGAGCAAATATGTTTGTTTCTGCCAATTGCAGCAAAATACTGAAAGGAAAGTGGGTATGCCTTCATATTTGACCCAGAACAACTCAGTTCAGCATGGAAATATTATTGCAACAGCTTTTATTTAGCCAGAAATCAAGAGTGTAAGTTTTTATGCGCTTAAAAGCATTTTCAGGCCGAATGAGCAAATATGCTTGTTTCTGCCAATTGCAGCAAAATACTGAAAGGAAAGTGGGTTTGCCTTCATATTTGACCCAGAACAACTCAATTCAGCATGGAAATATTATTGCAACAGCTTTTATTTAGCCAGAAATCAAGAGTGTAAGTTTTTATGCGCTTAAAAGCATTTTCAGGCCGAATGAGCAAATATGCTTGTTTCTGCCAATTGCAGCAAAATACTGAAAGGAAAGTGGGTTTGCCTTCACATTTGACCAAGAACAACTCAGTTCAGCATGGAAATATCATTGCAACAGCTTTTATTTAGCCAGAAATCAAGAGTTTAAGTTTTTATGTGCTTAAAAGCATTTTCAGGCCGAATGAGCAAATATGCTTGTTTCTGCCAATTGCAGCAAAGTACTGAAAGGAAAGTGGGTTTGCCTTCATATTTGACCCAGAACAACTCAGTTCAGCATGGAAATATCATTGCAACAGCTTTTATTTAGCCAGAAATCAAGAGTGTAAGTTTTTATGCGCTTAAAAGTCAAAGGAGCTGATTTCTGCCAATTGCAGCAAAATACTGAAAGGAAAGTGCGTTTGCTTTCATGTTTGACCCAGAACAACTCAGTTCAGCATGGAAATATCATTGCAACAGCTTTTATTTAGCCAGAAATCAAGAGTGTAAGTTTTTATGCGCTTAAAAGCATTTTCAGGCCGAATGAGCAAATATGCTTGTTTCTGCCAATTGCAGCAAAACACTGAAAGGAAAGTGTTTGCCTTCATATTTGACCCAGAACAACTCAGTTCAGCATGGAAATATCATTGTAACAGCTTTTATTTAGCCAGAAATCAAGAGTGTAAGTTTTTATTTGCTTAAAAGCATTTTCAGGCCGAATGAGCAAATATACTTGTTTCTGCCAATTGCAGCAAAATACTTAAACGAAACTGAGTTTGCCTTCATATTTGACCCAGAACAATTCAGTTCAGCATGGAAATATCATTGCAACAGCTTTTATTTAGCCAGAAATCAAGAGTGTAAGTTTTTATGCGCTCAAAAGCAGTTTCAAGCCGAATTAGCAAATATGCTTGTTTCTGCCAATTGCAGCAAAGTACTGAAAGGAAAGTGGGTTTGCCTTCATATTTGACCCAGAACAACTCAGTTCAGCATGGAAATATCATTGTAACAGCTTTTATTTAGCCAGAAATCAAGAGTCTAATTTTTCATTCGCTTAAAAGCATTTTCAGGCCAAATGAGCTGATTTCTGCCAATTGCAGCAAAATACTGAAAGGAAAGTGGGTTTGCCTTCAGGTTTGACCCAGAACAACTCAGTTCAGCATGGAAATATCATTCCAACAGCTTTTATTTAGCCAGAAATCAAGAGTGTAAGTTTTTATTCGCTTAAAAGTCAAATGAGCTGATTTCTTCCAATTGCAGCAAAATACTGAAAGGAAAGTGGGTTTGACTTCATATTTGACCCAGAACAACTCAGTTCAGCATGGAAATATCATTGCCACAGCTTTTATTCAGCCAGAAATCAAGAGTGTAAGTTTTTATGCGCTTAAAAGCATTTTCAGGCCGAATGAGCAAATATGCTTGTTTCTGCCAATTGCAGCAAAATACTGAAAGGAAAGTGGGTTTGCCTTCACATTTGACCAAGAAAAACTCAGTTCAGCATGGAAATATCATTGCAACAGCTTTTATTTAGCCAGAAATCAAGAGTGTAAGTTGTTATGCGCTTAAAAGCATTTTCAGGCAGAATGAGCAAATATGCTTGTTTCTGCCAATTGCAGCAAAATACTGAAAGGAAAGAGGGTTTGCCTTCAGATTTGACCCAGAACAACTCAGTTCAGCATGGAAATATCATTCCAACAGCTTTTATTTAGCCAGAAATCAAGAGTGTAAGTTTTTATTCGCTTAAAAGTCAAATGAGCTGATTTCTGCCAATTGCAGCAAAATACTGAAAGGAAAGTTGGTTTGCCTTCATATTTGACCCAGAAAAACTCAGATCAGCATGGAAATATCATTGCAACAGCTTTTATCTAGCCAGAAATAAAGATTGCAAGTTTTTATGCGCTTAAAAGCATTTTCAGGCCGAATGAGCAAATATGCTTGTTTCTGCCAATTGCAGCAAAATACTGAAAGGAAAGTGGGTTTGCCTTCACATTTGACCAAGAACAACTCAGTTCAGCATGGAAATATCATTGCAACAGCTTTTATTTAGCCAGAAATCAAGAGTTTAAGTTTTTATGTGCTTAAAAGCATTTTCAGGCCGAATGAGCAAATATGCTTGTTTCTGCCAATTGCAGCAAAGTACTGAAAGGAAAGTGGGTTTGCCTTCATATTTGACCCAGAACAACTCAGTTCAGCATGGAAATATCATTGCAACAGCTTTTATTTAGCCAGAAATCAAGAGTGTAAGTTTTTATTCGCTTAAAAGTCAAAGGAGCTGATTTCTGCCAATTGCAGCAAAATACTGAAAGGAAAGTGCGTTTGCTTTCATGTTTGACCCAGAACAACTCAGTTCAGCATGGAAATATCATTGCAACAGCTTTTATTTAGCCAGAAATCAAGAGTGTAAGTTTTTATGCGCTTAAAAGCATTTTCAGGCCGAATGAGCAAATATGCTTGTTTCTGCCAATTGCAGCAAAACACTGAAAGGAAAGTGGGTTTGCCTTCATATTTGACCCAGAACAACTCAGTTCAGCATGGAAATATTATTGCAACAGCTTTTATTTAGCCAGAAATCAAGAGTGTAAGTTTTTATGCGCTTAAAAGGATTTTCAGCTCAAATGAGCTGATTTCTGCCAATTGCAGCAAAATACTGAAAGGAAAGTGGGTTTGCCTTCATGTTTGACCCAGAACAACTCAGTTCAGCATGGAAATATCATTGCAACAGCTTTTATTTAGCCAGAAATCAAGGGTGTAAGTTTTTATGCGCTTAAAAGCATTTTCAGGCCGAATAAGCTTGTTTTTTCCAATTGCAGCAAAATACTGAAAGGAAAGTGGGTTTGCCTTCATATTTGACCCAGAACAACTCAGTTCAGCATGGAAATATCATTGTAACAGCTTTTATTTAGCCAGAAATCAAGAGTCTAATTTTTCATTCGCTTAAAAGCATTTTCAGGCCAAATGAGCTGATTTCTGCCAATTGCAGCAAAATACTGAAAGGAAAGTGGGTTTGCCTTCAGGTTTGACCCAGAACAACTCAGTTCAGCATGGAAATATCATTCCAACAGCTTTTATTTAGCCAGAAATCAAGAGTGTAAGTTTTTATTCGCTTAAAAGTCAAATGAGCTGATTTCTTCCAATTGCAGCAAAATACTGAAAGGAAAGTGGGTTTGACTTCATATTTGACCCAGAACAACTCAGTTCAGCATGGAAATATCATTGCCACAGCTTTTATTCAGCCAGAAATCAAGAGTGTAAGTTTTTATGCGCTTAAAAGCATTTTCAGGCCGAATGAGCAAATATGCTTGTTTCTGCCAATTGCAGCAAAATACTGAAAGGAAAGTGGGTTTGCCTTCACATTTGACCAAGAAAAACTCAGTTCAGCATGGAAATATCATTGCAACAGCTTTTATTTAGCCAGAAATCAACAGTGTAAGTTGTTATGCGCTTAAAAGCATTTTCAGGCAGAATGAGCAAATATGCTTGTTTCTGCCAATTGCAGCAAAATACTGAAAGGAAAGTGGGTTTGCCTTCAGATTTGACCCAGAACAACTCAGTTCAGCATGGAAATATCATTGCAATAGCTTTTATTTAGCCAGAAATCAAGAGTGTAACTTTTTATGCGCTTAAAAGTCAAATGAGCTGATTTCTGCCAATTGCAGCAAAATACTGAAAGGAAAGTGGGTTTGCCTTCAGATTTGACCCAGAACAACTCAGTTCAGCATGGAAATATCATTCCAACAGCTTTTATTTAGCCAGAAATCAAGAGTGTAAGTTTTTATTCGCTTAAAAGTCAAATGAGCTGATTTCTGCCAATTGCAGCAAAATACTGAAAGGAAAGTTGGTTTGCCTTCATATTTGACCCAGAAAAACTCAGATCAGCATGGAAATATCATTGCAACAGCTTTTATCTAGCCAGAAATAAAGATTGCAAGTTTTTATGCGCTTAAAAGCATTTTCAGGCCGAATGAGCAAATATGCTTGTCTCTGCCAATTGCAGCAAAATACTTAAACGAAACTGGGTTTGCCTTCATATTTGACCCAGAACAATTCAGTTCAGCATGGAAATATCATTGCCACAGCTTTTATTCAGCCAGAAATCAAGAGTGTAAGTTGTTATGCGCTTAAAAGCATTTTCAGGCAGAATGAGCAAATATGCTTGTTTCTGCCAATTCCAGTAAAATACTGAAAGGAAAGAGGGTTTCCCTTCATATTTGACCCAGAACAACTCAGTTCAGCATGGAAATATCATTGCAACAGCTTTTATTTAGCCAGAAATCAAGAGTGTAACTTTTTATGCGCTTAAAAGTCAAATGAGCTGATTTCTGCCAATTGCAGCAAAATACTGAAAGGAAAGTGGGTTTGCCTTCAGGTTTGACCCAGAACAACTCAGTTCAGCATGGAAATATCATTCCAACAGCTTTTATTTAGCCAGAAATCAAGAGTGTAAGTTTTTATTCGCTTAAAAGTCAAATAAGCTGATTTCTGCCAATTGCAGCAAAATACGGAAAGGAAAGTTGGTTTGCCTTCATATTTGACCCAGAAAAACTCAGATCAGCATGGAAATATCATTGCAACAGCTTTTATTTAGCAGGAACTCAAGAGTGTAAGTTTTTATTCGCTTAAAAGCCAAATGAGGTGATTTCTGCCAATTGCAGCAAAATACTGAAAGGAAAGTGGGTTTGTCTTCATATTTGACCCAGAACAACTCAGTTCAGCATGGAAATATCATTGCAACAGCTTTTATTTAGAGGGAACTCAAGAGTGTAAGTTTTTATTCGCTTAAAAGCCAAATGAGGTGAATTCTGCCAATTGCAGCAAAATACTGAAAGGAAAGTGGGTTTGCCTTCATATTTGACCCAGAACAACTCAGTTCAGCATGGAAATATCATTGCAACAGCTTTTATTCAGCCAGAAATCAAGAGTGTAAGTTTTTATGCGCTTAAAAGCATTTTCAGGCCGAATGAGCAAATATGCTTGTTTCTGCCAATTGCAGCAAAATACTGAAAGGAAAGTGGGTTTGCCTTCAGGTTTGACCCAGAACAACTCAGTTCAGCATGGAAATATCATTCCAACAGCTTTTATTTAGCCAGAAATCAAGAGTGTAAGTTTTTATTCGCTTAAAAGTCAAATGAGCTGATTTCTTCCAATTGCAGCAAAATACTGAAAGGAAAGTGGGTTTGCCTTCATATTTGACCCAGAAAAACTCAGATCAGCATGGAAATATCATTGCAACAGCTTTTATTTAGCCAGAAATAAAGATTGCAAGTTTTTATGCGCTTAAAAGCATTTTCAGGCCGAATGAGCAAATATGCTTGTTTCTGCCAATTGCAGCAAAATACTGAAAGGAAAGTGGGTTTGCCTTCATGTTTGACCCAGAACAACTCAGTTCAGCATGGAAATATCATTGCAACAGCTTTTATTTAGCCAGAAATCAAGAGTGTAAGTTTTTATGCGCTTAAAAGCATTTTCAGGCCGAATGAGCAAATATGCTTGTTTCTGCCAATTGCAGCAAAATACTGAAAGGAAAGTGGGTTTGCCTTCACATTTGACCAAGAACAACTCAGTTCAGCATGGAAATATCATTGCAACAGCTTTTATTTAGCCAGAAATCAAGAGTGTAAGTTTTTATGTGCTTAAAAGCATTTTCAGGCCGAATGAGCAAATATGCTTGTTTCTGCCAATTGCAGCAAAGTACTGAAAGGAAAGTGGGTTTGCCTTCATATTTGACCCAGAACAACTCAGTTCAGCATGGAAATATCATTGCAACAGCTTTTATTTAGCCAGAAATCAAGAGTGTAAGTTTTTATTCGCTTAAAAGTCAAAGGAGCTGATTTCTGCCAATTGCAGCAAAATACTGAAAGGAAAGTGCGTTTGCTTTCATGTTTGACCCAGAACAACTCAGTTCAGCATGGAAATATCATTGCAACAGCTTTTATTTAGCCAGAAATCAAGAGTGTAAGTTTTTATGCGCTTAAAAGCATTTTCAGGCCGAATGAGCAAATATGCTTGTTTCTGCCAATTGCAGCAAAACACTGAAAGGAAAGTGGGTTTGCCTTCATGTTTGACCCAGAACAACTCAGTTCAGCATGGAAATATCATTGCAACAGCTTTTATTTAGCCAGAAATCAAGGGTGTAAGTTTTTATGCGCTTAAAAGCATTTTCAGGCCGAATAAGCTTGTTTTTTCCAATTGCAGCAAAATACTGAAAGGAAAGTGTTTGCCTTCATATTTGACCCAGAACAACTCAGTTCAGCATGGAAATATCATTGTAACAGCTTTTATTTAGCCAGAAATCAAGAGTGTAAGTTTTTATTTGCTTAAAAGCATTTTCAAGCCGAATTAGCAAATATGCTTGTTTCTGCCAATTGCAGCAAAGTACTGAAAGGAAAGTGGGTTTGACTTCATATTTGACCCAGAACAACTCAGTTCAGCATGGAAATATCATTGCCACAGCTTTTATTCAGCCAGAAATCAAGAGTGTAAGTTTTTATGCGCTTAAAAGCATTTTCAGGCCGAATGAGCAAATATGCTTGTTTCTGCCAATTGCAGCAAAATACTGAAAGGAAAGTGGGTTTGCCTTCACATTTGACCAAGAAAAACTCAGTTCAGCATGGAAATATCATTGCAACAGCTTTTATTTAGCCAGAAATCAAGAGTGTAAGTTGTTATGCGCTTAAAAGCATTTTCAGGCAGAATGAGCAAATATGCTTGTTTCTGCCAATTGCAGCAAAATACTGAAAGGAAAGAGGGTTTCCCTTCATATTTGACCCAGAACAACTCAGTTCAGCATGGAAATATCATTGCAATAGCTTTTATTTAGCCAGAAATCAAGAGTGTAACTTTTTATGCGCTTAAAAGTCAAATGAGCTGATTTCTGCCAATTGCAGCAAAATACTGAAAGGAAAGTGGGTTTGCCTTCAGATTTGACCCAGAACAACTCAGTTCAGCATGGAAATATCATTCCAACAGCTTTTATTTAGCCAGAAATCAAGAGTGTAAGTTTTTATTCGCTTAAAAGTCAAATGAGCTGATTTCTGCCAATTGCAGCAAAATACTGAAAGGAAAGTTGGTTTGCCTTCATATTTGACCCAGAAAAACTCAGATCAGCATGGAAATATCATTGCAACAGCTTTTATCTAGCCAGAAATAAAGATTGCAAGTTTTTATGCGCTTAAAAGCATTTTCAGGCCGAATGAGCTGATTTCTGCCAATTGCAGCAAAATACTGAAAGGAAAGTGGGTTTGCCTTCATATTTGACCCAGAACAACTCAGTTCAGCATGGAAATATCCTTGCAACAGCTTTTATTTAGCCAGAAATCAAGAGTGTAAGTTTTTATGCGCTTAAAAGCATTTTCAGGCCGAATGAGCAAATATGCTTGTCTCTGCCAATTGCAGCAAAATACTTAAACGAAACTGGGTTTGCCTTCATATTTGACCCAGAACAATTCAGTTCAGCATGGAAATATCATTGCAACAGCTTTTATTTAGCCAGAAATCAAGAGTGTAAGTTTTTATGCGCTCAAAAGCAGTTTCAGGCCGAATTAGCAAATATGCTTGTTTCTGCCAATTGCAGCAAAGTACTGAAAGGAAAGTGGGTTTGCCTTCATATTTGACCCAGAACAACTCAGTTCAGCATGGAAATATCATTGCCACAGCTTTTATTCAGCCAGAAATCAAGAGTGTAACTTTTTATGCGCTTAAAAGTCAAATGAGCTGATTTCTGCCAATTGCAGCAAAATACTGAAAGGAAAGTGGGTTTGCCTTCAGGTTTGACCCAGAACAACTCAGTTCAGCATGGAAATATCATTCCAACAGCTTTTATTTAGCCAGAAATCAAGAGTGTAAGTTTTTATTCGCTTAAAAGTCAAATGAGCTGATTTCTGCCAATTGCAGCAAAATACGGAAAGGAAAGTTGGTTTGCCTTCATATTTGACCCAGAAAAACTCAGATCAGCATGGAAATATCATTGCAACAGCTTTTATTTAGCCAGAAATAAAGATTGCAAGTTTTTATGCGCTTAAAAGAATTTTCAGGCCGAATGAGCAAATATGCTTGTTTCTGCCAATTGCAGCAAAATACGTAAACGAAACTGGGTTTGCCTTCATATTTGACCCAGAACAATTCAGTTCAGCATGGAAATATCATTGCAACAGCTTTTATTTAGCCAGAAATCAAGAGTGTAAGTTTTTATGCGCTCAAAAGCAGTTTCAGGCCGAATTAGCAAATATGCTTGTTTCTGCCAATTGCAGCAAAATACGTAAACGAAACTGGGTTTGCCTTCATATTTGACCCAGAACAACTCAGTTCAGCATGGAAATATCATTGCAACAGCTTTTATTCAACCAGAAATCAAGAGTGTAAGTTTTTATGCGCTTAAAAGCATTTTCAGGCCAAATGAGCTGATTTCTGCCAATTGCAGCAAAATACTGAAAGGAAAGTGTGTTTGTCTTCATATTTGACCCAGAACAACTCAGTTCAGCATGGAAATATCATTGCAACAGCTTTTATTTAGCCAGAAATCAAGAGTGTAAGTTTGTATTCGCTTAAAAGTCAAAGGAGCTGATTTCTGCCAATTGCAGCAAAATACTGAAAGGAAAGTGCGTTTGCTTTCATGTTTGACCCAGAACAACTCAGTTCAGCATGGAAATATCATTGCAACAGCTTTTATTTAGCCAGAAATCAAGAGTGTAAGTTTTTATGCGCTTAAAAGCATTTTCAGGCCGAATGAGCAAATATGCTTGTTTCTGCCAATTGCAGCAAAATACTGAAAGGAAATTGGGTTTGCCTTCATGTTTGACCCAGAACAACTCAGTTCAGCATGGAAATATCATTGCAACAGCTTTTATTTAGCCAGAAATGAAGAGTGTAACTTTTTATTCGCTTAAAAGTCAAATGAGCTGATTTCTGCCAATTGCAGCAAAATACTGAAAGGAAAGTGGGTTTGCCTTCAGGTTTGACCCAGAACAACTCAGTTCAGCATGGAAATATCATTGCAACAGCTTTTATTTAGCCAGAAATCAAGAGTGTAAGTTTTTATGCGCTTAAAAGCATTTTCAGGCCGAATGAGCAAATATGTTTGTTTCTGCCAATTGCAGCAAAATACTGAAAGGAAAGTGGGTTTGCCTTCATATTTGACCCAGAACAACTCAGTTCAGCATGGAAATATTATCGCAACAGCTTTTATTTAGCCAGAAATCAAGAGTGTAAGTTTTTATGCGCTTAAAAGCATTTTCAGGCCGAATGAGCAAATATGCTTGTTTCTGCCAATTGCAACAAAATACTGAAAGGAAAGTGGGTTTGCCTTCATATTTGACCCAGAACAACTCAGTTCAGCATGGAAATATCATTGCAACAGCTTTTATTTAGCCAGAAATCAAGAGTGTAAGTTTTTATTCGCTTAAAAGGATTTTCAGGCCAAATGAGCTGATTTCTGCCAATTGCAGCAAAATACTGAAAGGAAAGTGGGTTTGCCTTCATATTTGACCCAGAACAACTCAGTTCAGCATGGAAATATCATTGCAACAGCTTTTATTTAGCCAGAAATCAAGAGTGTAAGTTTTTATGCGCTTAAAAGCATTTTCAGGCCGAATGAGCAAATATGTTTGTTTCTGCCAATTGCAGCAAAATACTGAAAGGAAAGTGGGTTTGCCTTCATATTTGACCCAGAACAACTCAGTTCAGCATGGAAATATTATCGCAACAGCTTTTATTTAGCCAGAAATCAAGAGTGTAAGTTTTTATGCGCTTAAAAGCATTTTCAGACCGAATGAGCAAATATGCTTGTTTCTGCCAATTGCAACAAAATACTGAAAGGAAAGTGGGTTTGCCTTCATATTTGACCCAGAACAACTCAGTTCAGCATGGAAATATCATTGCAACAGCTTTTATTTAGCCAGAAATCAAGAGTGTAAGTTTTTATTCGCTTAAAAGGATTTTCAGGCCAAATGAGCTGATTTCTGCCAATTGCAGCAAAATACTGAAAGGAAAGTGGGTTTGCCTTCATATTTGACCCAGAACAACTCAGTTCAGCATGGAAATATCATTGCAACAGCTTTTATTTAGCCAGAAATCAAGAGTGTAAGTTTTTATGCGCTTAAAAGCATTTTCAGGCCGAATGAGCAAATATACTTGTTTCTGCCAATTGCAGCAAAATACTTAAACGAAACTGGGTTTGCCTTCATATTTGACCCAGAACAATTCAGTTCAGCATGGAAATATCATTGCAACAGCTTTTATTTAGCCAGAAATCAAGAGTGTAACTTTTTATTCGCTTAAAAGTCAAATGAGCTGATTTCTGCCAATTGCAGCAAAATACTGAAAGGAAAGTGGGTTTGCCTTCAGGTTTGACCCAGAAAAACTCAGTTCAGCATGGAAATATCATTGCAACAGCTTTTATTTAGCCAGAAATCAAGAGTGTAACTTTTTATTCGCTTAAAAGTCAAATGAGCTGATTTCTGACAATTGCAGCAAAATACTGAAAGGAAAGTGGGTTTGCCTTCATATTGGAAATATCATGATGAGTTGTTCTGGGTCAAATATGAAGGCAAACCCACTTTCCTTTCAGTACTTTGCTGCAATTGGCAGAAACAAGCATATTTGCTAATTCGGCCTGAAACTGCTTTTGAGCGCATAAAAACTTACACTCTTGATTTCTGGCTAAATAAAAGCTGTTGCAATGATATTTCCATGCTGAACTGAATTGTTCTGGGTCAAATATGAAGGCAAACCCAGTTTCGTTTAAGTATTTTGCTGCAATTGGCAGAAACAAGCATATTTGCTCATTCGGCCTGAAAATGCTTTTAAGCGCATAACAACTTACACTCTTGATTTCTGGCTAAATAAAAGCTGTTGCAATGATATTTCCATGCTGAACTGAGTTGTTCTTGGTCAAATGTGAAGGCAAACCCACTTTCCTTTCAGTATTTTGCTGCAATTGGCAGAAACAAGCATATTTGCTCATTCGGCCTGAAAATGCTTTTAAGCGAATGAAAAATTACACTCTTGATTTCTGGCTAAATAAAAGCTGTTACAATGATATTTCCATGCTGAACTGAGTTGTTCTGGGTCAAATATGAAGGCAAACCCACTTTCCTTTCAGTACTTTGCTGCAATTGGCAGAAACAAGCATATTTGCTAATTCGGCCTGAAACTGCTTTTGAGCGCATAAAAACTTACACTCTTGATTTCTGGCTAAATAAAAGCTGTTGCAATGATATTTCCATGCTGAACTGAATTGTTCTGGGTCAAATATGAAGGCAAACCCAGTTTCGTTTAAGTATTTTGCTGCAATTGGCAGAAACAAGCATATTTGCTCATTCGGCCTGAAAATGCTTTTAAGCGCATAACAACTTACACTCTTGATTTCTGGCTAAATAAAAGCTGTTGCAATGATATTACCATGCTGAACTGAGTTGTTCTGGGTCAAACATGAAGGCAAACCCACTTTCCTTTCAGTATTTTGCTGCAATTGGCAGAAATCAGCTCATTTGACTTTTAAGCGAATAAAAAGTAACACTCTTGATTTCTGGCTAAATAAAAGCTGTTGCAATGATATTTCCATGCTGAACTGAGTTGTTCTGGGTCAAATATGAAGGCAAACCCACTTTCCTTTCAGTATTTTGCTGCAATTGGCAGAAACAAGCATATTTGCTCATTCGGCCTGAAAATGCTTTTAAGCGCATAACAACTTACACTCTTGATTTCTGGCTAAATAAAAGCTGTTGCAATGATATTTCCATGCTGAACTGAGTTGTTCTTGGTCAAATGTGAAGGCAAACCCACTTTCCTTTCAGTATTTTGCTGCAATTGGCAGAAACAAGCATATTTGCTCATTCGGCCTGAAAATGCTTTTAAGCGAATGAAAAATTACACTCTTGATTTCTGGCTAAATAAAAGCTGTTACAATGATATTTCCATGCTGAACTGAGTTGTTCTGGGTCAAATTTAAAGGCAAACCCACTTTCCTTTCAGTACTTTGCTGCAATTGGCAGAAACAAGCATATTTGCTAATTCGGCCTGAAACTGCTTTTGAGCGCATAAAAACTTACACTCTTGATTTCTGGCTAAATAAAAGCTGTTGCAATGATATTTCCATGCTGAACTGAATTGTTCTGGGTCAAATATGAAGGCAAACCCAGTTTCGTTTAAGTATTTTGCTGCAATTGGCAGAAACAAGCATATTTGCTCATTCGGCCTGAAAATGCTTTAAGGCGCATAGAAACTTACACTCTTGATTTCTGGCTAAATAAAAGCTGTTGCAATGATATTTCCATGCTGAACTGAGTTGTTCTGGGTCAAATATGAAGGCAAACCCACTTTCCTTTCAGTATTTTGCTGCAATTGGCAGAAACAAGCATATTTGCTCATTCGGCCTGAAAATGCTTTTAAGCGCATAAAAACTTACACTCTTGATTTCTGGCTAAATAAAAGCTGTTGCAATGATATTTCCATGCTGAACTGAGTTGTTCTTGGTCAAATATGAAGGCAAACCCACTTTCCTTTCAGTATTTTGCTGCAATTGGCAGAAACAAGCATATTTGCTCATTCGGCCTGAAAATGCTATTAAGCGCATAAAAACTTGCAATCTTTATTTCTGGCTAAATAAAAGCTGTTGCAATGATATTTCCATGCTATTCTGAGTTTTTCTGGGTCAAATATGAAGGCAAACCCACTTTCCTTTCAGTATTTTGCTGCAATTGGCAGAAATCAGCTCATTTGACTTTTATGCGAATAAAAACTTACACTCTTGATTTTTGGCTAAATAAAAGCTGTTGGAATGATATTTCCATGCTGAACTGAGTTGTTCTGGGTCAAACCTGAAGGCAAACCCACTTTCCTTTCAGTATTTTGCTGCAATTGGCAGAAACAAGCATATTTGCTCATTCGGCCTGAAAATGCTTTTAAGCGCATAAAAACTTACACTCTTGATTTCTGGCTAAATAAAAGCTGTTGCAATGATATTTCCATGCTGAACTGAGTTGTTCTGGGTCAAATATGAAGGCAAACCAACTTTCCTTTCAGTACTTTGCTGCAATTGGCAGAAACAAGCATATTTGCTCATTCGGCCTGAAAATGCTTTTAAGCGCATAAAAACTTACACTCTTGATTTCTGGCTGAATAAAAGCTGTTGCAATGATATTTCCATGCTGAACTGAGTTGTTCTGGGTCAAATATGAAGGCAAACCAACTTTCCTTTCAGTACTTTGCTGCAATTGGCAGAAACAAACATATTTGCTCATTCGGCATGAAAATGCTTTTAAGCGCATAAAAACTTACACTCTTGATTTCTGGCTGAATAAAAGCTGTTGCAATGATATTTCCATGCTGAACTGAGTTGTTCTGGGTCAAATATGAAGGCAAACCCACTTTCCTTTCAGTATTTTGCTGCAATTGGCAGAAACAAGCATATTTGCTCATTCGGCCTGAAAATGCTTTTAAGCGCATAAAAACTTGCAATCTTTATTTCTGGCTAAATAAAAGCTGTTGCAATGATATTTCCATGCTATTCTGAGTTTTTCTGGGTCAAATCTGAAGGCAAACCCACTTTCCTTTTAGTATTTTGCTGCAATTGGCAGAAATCAGCTCATTTGACTTTTAAGCGAATAAAAAGTTACACTCTTGATTTCTGGCTAAATAAAAGCTGTTGCAATGGTATTTCCATGCTGAACTGAGTTGTTCTGGGTCAAATATGAAGGCATCCCTCTGTCCTTTCAGTATTTTGCTGCAATTGGCAGAAACAAGCATATTTGCTCATTCGGCCTGAAAATGCTTTTAAGCGCATAACAACTTACACTCTTGATTTCTGGCTAAATAAAAGCTGTTGCAATGATATTTCCATGCTGAACTGAGTTGTTCTTGGTCAAATGTGAAGGCAAACCCACTTTCCTTTCAGTATTTTGCCGCAATTGGCAGAAACAAGCATATTTGCTCATTCGGCCTGAAAATGCTTTTAAGCCAATGAAAAATTACACTCTTGATTTCTGGCTAAATAAAAGCTGTTACAATGATATTTCCATGCTGAACTGAGTTGTTCTGGGTCAAATATGAAGGCAAACCCACTTTCCTTTCAGTACTTTGCTGCAATTGGCAGAAACAAGCATATTTGCTAATTCGGCCTGAAACTGCTTTTGAGCGCATAAAAACTTACACTCTTGATTTCTGGCTAAATAAAAGCTGTTGCAATGATATTTCCATGCTGAACTGAGTTGTTCTGGGTCAAACATGAAGGCAAACTCACTTTCCTTTCAGTATTTTGCTGCAATTGGCAGAAATCAGCTCATTTGACTTTTAAGCGAATAAAAACTTACACTCTTGATTTCTGGCTAAATAAAAGCTGTTGCAATAATATTTCCATGCTGAACTGAGTTGTTCTTGGTCAAATATGAAGGCAAACCCACTTTCCTTTTAGTATTTTGCTGCAATTTGCAGAAACAAGCATATTTGCTCATTCGGTCTGAAAATGCTTTTAAGCGCATAAAAACTTACACTCTTGATTTCTGGCTAAATAAAAGCTGTTGCAATGATATTTCCATGCTGAACTGAGTTGTTCTTGGTCAAATGTGAAGGCAAACCCACTTTCCTTTCAGTATTTTGCTGCAATTGGCAGAAATCAGCTCATTTGGCCTGAAAATGCTTTTAAGCGAATGAAAAATTAGACTCTTGATTTCTGGCTAAATAAAAGCTGTTGCAATGATATTTCCATGCTGAACTGAGTTGTTCTTGGTCAAATATGAAGGCAAACCCACTTTCCTTTCAGTATTTTCCTGCAATTGGCAGAAACAAGCATATTTGCTAATTCGGCTTGAAACTGCTTTTGAGCGCATAAAAACTAACACTCTTGATTTCTGGCTAAATAAAAGCTGTTGCAAAGATATTTCCATGCTGAACTGAATTGTTCTGGGTCAAATATGAAGGCAAACCCAGTTTCGTTTAAGTATTTTGCTGCAATTGGCAGAAACAAGCATATTTGCTCATTCGGCCTGAAAATGCTTTAAGGCGCATAGAAACTTACACTCTTGATTTCTGGCTAAATAAAAGCTGTTGCAATGATATTTCCATGCTGAACTGAGTTGTTCTGGGTCAAATATGAAGGCAAACCCACTTTCCTTTCAGTATTTTGCTGCAATTGGCAGAAACAAGCATATTTGCTCATTCGGCCTGAAAATGCTTTTAAGCGCATAAAAACTTACACTCTTGATTTCTGGCTAAAAAAAAGCTGTTGCAATGATATTTCCATGCTGAACTGAGTTGTTCTGGGTCAAATATGAAGGCAAACCCACTTTCCTTTCAGTATTTTGCTGCAATTGGCAGAAACAAGCATATTTGCTCATTCGGCCTGAAAATGCTTTTAAGCGCATAAAAACTTGCAATCTTTATTTCTGGCTAAATAAAAGCTGTTGCAATGATATTTCCATGCTATTCTGAGTTTTTCTGGGTCAAATATGAAGGCAAACCCACTTTCCTTTCAGTATTTTGCTGTAATTGGCAGAAATCAGATCATTTGACTTTTAAGCGAATAAAAACTTACACTCTTGATTTCTGGCTAAATAAAAGCTGTTGCAATAATATTTCCATGCTGAACTGAGTTGTTCTGGGTCAAATATGAAGGCAAACCCACTTTCCTTTCAGTATTTTGCTGCAATTGGCAGAAACAAGCATATTTGCTCATTCGGCCTGAAAATGCTTTTAAGCGCATAAAAACTTACACTCTTGATTTCTGGCTAAATAAAAGCTGTTGCAATGATATTTCCATGCTGAACTGAGTTGTTCTGGGTCAAACATGAAGGCAAACCCAATTTCCTTTCAGTATTTTGCTGCAATTGGCAGAAACAAGCATATTTGCTCATTCGGCCTGAAAATGCTTTTAAGCGCATAAAAACTTACACTCTTGATTTCTGGCTAAATAAAAGCTGTTGCAATGATATTTCCATGCTGAACTGAGTTGTTCTGGGTCAAATATGAAGGCAAACCAACTTTCCTTTCAGTACTTTGCTGCAATTGGCAGAAACAAGCATATTTGCTCATTCGGCCTGAAAATGCTTTTAAGCGCATAAAAACTTACACTCTTGATTTCTGGCTGAATAAAAGCTGTTGCAATGATATTTCCATGCTGAACTGAGTTGTTCTGGGTCAAATATGAAGGCAAACCAACTTTCCTTTCAGTACTTTGCTGCAATTGGCAGAAACAAACATATTTGCTCATTCGGCCTGAAAATGCTTTTAAGCGCATAAAAACTTACACTCTTGATTTCTGGCTGAATAAAAGCTGTTGCAATGATATTTCCATGCTGAACTGAGTTGTTCTGGGTCAAATATGAAGGCAAACCCACTTTCCTTTCAGTATTTTGCTGCAATTGGCAGAAACAAGCATATTTGCTCATTCGGCCTGAAAATGCTTTTAAGCGCATAAAAACTTGCAATCTTTATTTCTGGCTAAATAAAAGCTGTTGCAATGATATTTCCATGCTATTCTGAGTTTTTCTGGGTCAAATCTGAAGGCAAACCCACTTTCCTTTTAGTATTTTGCTGCAATTGGCAGAAATCAGCTCATTTGACTTTTAAGCGAATAAAAAGTTACACTCTTGATTTCTGGCTAAATAAAAGCTGTTGCAATGATATTTCCATGCTGAACTGAGTTGTTCTGGGTCAAATATGAAGGCATCCCTCTGTCCTTTCAGTATTTTGCTGCAATTGGCAGAAACAAGCATATTTGCTCATTCGGCCTGAAAATGCTTTTAAGCGCATAACAACTTACACTCTTGATTTCTGGCTAAATAAAAGCTGTTGCAATGATATTTCCATGCTGAACTGAGTTGTTCTTGGTCAAATGTGAAGGCAAACCCACTTTCCTTTCAGTATTTTGCCGCAATTGGCAGAAACAAGCATATTTGCTCATTCGGCCTGAAAATGCTTTTAAGCCAATGAAAAATTACACTCTTGATTTCTGGCTAAATAAAAGCTGTTACAATGATATTTCCATGCTGAACTGAGTTGTTCTGGGTCAAATATGAAGGCAAACCCACTTTCCTTTCAGTACTTTGCTGCAATTGGCAGAAACAAGCATATTTGCTAATTCGGCCTGAAACTGCTTTTGAGCGCATAAAAACTTACACTCTTGATTTCTGGCTAAATAAAAGCTGTTGCAATGATATTTCCATGCTGAACTGAGTTGTTCTGGGTCAAACATGAAGGCAAACCCACTTTCCTTTCAGTATTTTGCTGCAATTGGCAGAAATCAGCTCATTTGACTTTTAAGCGAATAAAAACTTACACTCTTGATTTCTGGCTAAATAAAAGCTGTTGCAATAATATTTCCATGCTGAACTGAGTTGTTCTTGGTCAAATATGAAGGCAAACCCACTTTCCTTTTAGTATTTTGCTGCAATTTGCAGAAACAAGCATATTTGCTCATTCGGCCTGAAAATGCTTTTAAGCGCATAAAAACTTACACTCTTGATTTCTGGCTAAATAAAAGCTGTTGCAATGATATTTCCATGCTGAACTGAGTTGTTCTTGGTCAAATGTGAAGGCAAACCCACTTTCCTTTTAGTATTTTGCTGCAATTTGCAGAAACAAGCATATTTGCTCATTCGGCCTGAAAATGCTTTTAAGCGCATAAAAACTTACACTCTTGATTTCTGGCTAAATAAAAGCTGTTGCAATGATATTTCCATGCTGAACTGAGTTGTTCTGGGTCAAATATGAAGGCAAACACTTTCCTTTCAGTATTTTGCTGCAATTGGAAAAAACAAGCTTATTCGGCCTGAAAATGCTTTTAAGCGAATGAAAAATTAGACTCTTGATTTCTGGCTGAATAAAAGCTGTTGCAATGATATTTCCATGCTGAACTGAGTTGTTCTGGGTCAAATATGAAGGCAAACCCACTTTCCTTTCAGTACTTTGCTGCAATTGGCAGAAACAAGCATATTTGCTAATTCGGCCTGAAAATGCTTTTGAGCGCATAAAAACTTACACTCTTGATTTCTGGCTAAATAAAAGCTGTTGCAATGATATTTCCATGCTGAACTGAGTTGTTCTTGGTCAAATGTGAAGGCAAACCCACTTTCCTTTCAGTATTTTGCCGCAATTGGCAGAAACAAGCATATTTGCTCATTCGGCCTGAAAATGCTTTTAAGCCAATGAAAAATTACACTCTTGATTTCTGGCTAAATAAAAGCTGTTACAATGATATTTCCATGCTGAACTGAGTTGTTCTGGGTCAAATATGAAGGCAAACCCACTTTCCTTTCAGTACTTTGCTGCAATTGGCAGAAACAAGCATATTTGCTAATTCGGCCTGAAACTGCTTTTGAGCGCATAAAAACTTACACTCTTGATTTCTGGCTAAATAAAAGCTGTTGCAATGATATTTCCATGCTGAACTGAGTTGTTCTGGGTCAAACATGAAGGCAAACCCACTTTCCTTTCAGTATTTTGCTGCAATTGGCAGAAATCAGCTCATTTGACTTTTAAGCGAATAAAAACTTACACTCTTGATTTCTGGCTAAATAAAAGCTGTTGCAATAATATTTCCATGCTGAACTGAGTTGTTCTTGGTCAAATATGAAGGCAAACCCACTTTCCTTTTAGTATTTTGCTGCAATTTGCAGAAACAAGCATATTTGCTCATTCGGCCTGAAAATGCTTTTAAGCGCATAAAAACTTACACTCTTGATTTCTGGCTAAATAAAAGCTGTTGCAATGATATTTCCATGCTGAACTGAGTTGTTCTTGGTCAAATGTGAAGGCAAACCCACTTTCCTTTTAGTATTTTGCTGCAATTTGCAGAAACAAGCATATTTGCTCATTCGGCCTGAAAATGCTTTTAAGCGCATAAAAACTTACACTCTTGATTTCTGGCTAAATAAAAGCTGTTGCAATGATATTTCCATGCTGAACTGAGTTGTTCTGGGTCAAATATGAAGGCAAACACTTTCCTTTCAGTATTTTGCTGCAATTGGAAAAAACAAGCTTATTCGGCCTGAAAATGCTTTTAAGCGAATGAAAAATTAGACTCTTGATTTCTGGCTGAATAAAAGCTGTTGCAATGATATTTCCATGCTGAACTGAGTTGTTCTGGGTCAAATATGAAGGCAAACCCACTTTCCTTTCAGTACTTTGCTGCAATTGGCAGAAACAAGCATATTTGCTAATTCGGCCTGAAAATGCTTTTGAGCGCATAAAAACTTACACTCTTGATTTCTGGCTAAATAAAAGCTGTTGGAATGATATTTCCATGCTGAACTGAGTTGTTCTGGGTCAAATCTGAAGGCAAACCCACTTTCCTTTTAGTATTTTGCTGCAATTGGCAGAAATCAGCTCATTTGACTTTTAAGCGAATAAAAAGTTACACTCTTGATTTCTGGCTAAATAAAAGCTGTTGCAATGGTATTTCCATGCTGAACTGAGTTGTTCTGGGTCAAATATGAAGGCATCCCTCTGTCCTTTCAGTATTTTGCTGCAATTGGCAGAAACAAGCATATTTGCTCATTCGGCCTGAAAATGCTTTTAAGCGCATAACAACTTACACTCTTGATTTCTGGCTAAATAAAAGCTGTTGCAATGATATTTCCATGCTGAACTGAGTTGTTCTTGGTCAAATGTGAAGGCAAACCCACTTTCCTTTCAGTATTTTGCCGCAATTGGCAGAAACAAGCATATTTGCTCATTCGGCCTGAAAATGCTTTTAAGCCAATGAAAAATTACACTCTTGATTTCTGGCTAAATAAAAGCTGTTACAATGATATTTCCATGCTGAACTGAGTTGTTCTGGGTCAAATATGAAGGCAAACCCACTTTCCTTTCAGTACTTTGCTGCAATTGGCAGAAACAAGCATAATTGCTAATTCGGCCTGAAACTGCTTTTGAGCGCATAAAAACTTACACTCTTGATTTCTGGCTAAATAAAAGCTGTTGCAATGATATTTCCATGCTGAACTGAGTTGTTCTGGGTCAAACATGAAGGCAAACTCACTTTCCTTTCAGTATTTTGCTGCAATTGGCAGAAATCAGCTCATTTGACTTTTAAGCGAATAAAAACTTACACTCTTGATTTCTGGCTAAATAAAAGCTGTTGCAATAATATTTCCATGCTGAACTGAGTTGTTCTTGGTCAAATATGAAGGCAAACCCACTTTCCTTTTAGTATTTTGCTGCAATTTGCAGAAACAAGCATATTTGCTCATTCGGTCTGAAAATGCTTTTAAGCGCATAAAAACTTACACTCTTGATTTCTGGCTAAATAAAAGCTGTTGCAATGATATTTCCATGCTGAACTGAGTTGTTCTTGGTCAAATGTGAAGGCAAACCCACTTTCCTTTCAGTATTTTGCTGCAATTGGCAGAAATCAGCTCATTTGGCCTGAAAATGCTTTTAAGCGAATGAAAAATTAGACTCTTGATTTCTGGCTAAATAAAAGCTGTTGCAATGATATTTCCATGCTGAACTGAGTTGTTCTTGGTCAAATATGAAGGCAAACCCACTTTCCTTTCAGTATTTTCCTGCAATTGGCAGAAACAAGCATATTTGCTAATTCGGCTTGAAACTGCTTTTGAGCGCATAAAAACTAACACTCTTGATTTCTGGCTAAATAAAAGCTGTTGCAAAGATATTTCCATGCTGAACTGAATTGTTCTGGGTCAAATATGAAGGCAAACCCAGTTTCGTTTAAGTATTTTGCTGCAATTGGCAGAAACAAGCATATTTGCTCATTCGGCCTGAAAATGCTTTAAGGCGCATAGAAACTTACACTCTTGATTTCTGGCTAAATAAAAGCTGTTGCAATGATATTTCCATGCTGAACTGAGTTGTTCTGGGTCAAATATGAAGGCAAACCCACTTTCCTTTCAGTATTTTGCTGCAATTGGCAGAAACAAGCATATTTGCTCATTCGGCCTGAAAATGCTTTTAAGCGCATAAAAACTTACACTCTTGATTTCTGGCTAAAAAAAAGCTGTTGCAATGATATTTCCATGCTGAACTGAGTTGTTCTGGGTCAAATATGAAGGCAAACCCACTTTCCTTTCAGTATTTTGCTGCAATTGGCAGAAACAAGCATATTTGCTCATTCGGCCTGAAAATGCTTTTAAGCGCATAAAAACTTGCAATCTTTATTTCTGGCTAAATAAAAGCTGTTGCAATGATATTTCCATGCTATTCTGAGTTTTTCTGGGTCAAATATGAAGGCAAACCCACTTTCCTTTCAGTATTTTGCTGCAATTGGCAGAAATCAGCTCATTTGACTTTTAAGCGAATAAAAACTTACACTCTTGATTTTTGGCTAAATAAAAGCTGTTGGAATGATATTTCCATGCTGAACTGAGTTGTTCTGGGTCAAACCTGAAGGCAAACCCACTTACCTTTCAGTATTTTGCTGTAATTGGCAGAAATCAGATCATTTGACTTTTAAGCGAATAAAAACTTACACTCTTGATTTCTGGCTAAATAAAAGCTGTTGCAATAATATTTCCATGCTGAACTGAGTTGTTCTGGGTCAAATATGAAGGCAAACCCACTTTCCTTTCAGTATTTTGCTGCAATTGGCAGAAACAAGCATATTTGCTCATTCGGCCTGAAAATGCTTTTAAGCGCATAAAAACTTACACTCTTGATTTCTGGCTAAATAAAAGCTGTTGCAATGATATTTCCATGCTGAACTGAGTTGTTCTGGGTCAAACATGAAGGCAAACCCAATTTCCTTTCAGTATTTTGCTGCAATTGGCAGAAACAAGCATATTTGCTCATTCGGCCTGAAAATGCTTTTAAGCGCATAAAAACTTACACTCTTGATTTCTGGCTAAATAAAAGCTGTTGCAATGATATTTCCATGCTGAACTGAGTTGTTCTGGGTCAAATATGAAGGCAAACCAACTTTCCTTTCAGTACTTTGCTGCAATTGGCAGAAACAAGCATATTTGCTCATTCGGCCTGAAAATGCTTTTAAGCGCATAAAAACTTACACTCTTGATTTCTGGCTGAATAAAAGCTGTTGCAATGATATTTCCATGCTGAACTGAGTTGTTCTGGGTCAAATATGAAGGCAAACCAACTTTCCTTTCAGTACTTTGCTGCAATTGGCAGAAACAAACATATTTGCTCATTCGGCCTGAAAATGCTTTTAAGCGCATAAAAACTT
>NW_027125354.1:0-65755 GCF_033026475.1 Channa argus
AAAGCTGTTGCAATGATATTTCCATGCTGAACTGAGTTGTTCTGGCTCAAATATGAAGGCAAACCCACTTTCCTTTCAGTATTTTGCTGCATTTGGCAGAAACAGGCATATTTGCTCATTCGGCCTGAAAATGCTTTTAAGCGCATAAAAACTTACACTCTTGATTTCTGGCTAAATAAAAGCTGTTGCAATGATATTTCCATGCTGAACTGAGTTGTTCTGGCTCAAATATGAAGGCAAACCCACTTTCCTTTCAGTATTTTGCTGCATTTGGCAGAAACAGGCATATTTGCTCATTCGGCCTGAAAATGCTTTTAAGCGCATAAAAACTTACACTCTTGATTTCTGGCTAAATAAAAGCTGTTGCAATGATATTTCCATGCTGAACTGAGTTGTTCTGGCTCAAATATGAAGGCAAACCCACTTTCCTTTCAGTATTTTGCTGCATTTGGCAGAAACAGGCATATTTGCTCATTCGGCCTGAAAATGCTTTTAAGCGCATAAAAACTTACACTCTTGATTTCTGGCTAAATAAAAGCTGTTGCAATGATATTTCCATGCTGAACTGAGTTGTTCTGGCTCAAATATGAAGGCAAACCCACTTTCCTTTCAGTATTTTGCTGCATTTGGCAGAAACAGGCATATTTGCTCATTCGGCCTGAAAATGCTTTTAAGCGCATAAAAACTTACACTCTTGATTTCTGGCTAAATAAAAGCTGTTGCAATGATATTTCCATGCTGAACTGAGTTGTTCTGGCTCAAATATGAAGGCAAACCCACTTTCCTTTCAGTATTTTGCTGCATTTGGCAGAAACAGGCATATTTGCTCATTCGGCCTGAAAATGCTTTTAAGCGCATAAAAACTTACACTCTTGATTTCTGGCTAAATAAAAGCTGTTGCAATGATATTTCCATGCTGAACTGAGTTGTTCTGGCTCAAATATGAAGGCAAACCCACTTTCCTTTCAGTATTTTGCTGCATTTGGCAGAAACAGGCATATTTGCTCATTCGGCCTGAAAATGCTTTTAAGCGCATAAAAACTTACACTCTTGATTTCTGGCTAAATAAAAGCTGTTGCAATGATATTTCCATGCTGAACTGAGTTGTTCTGGCTCAAATATGAAGGCAAACCCACTTTCCTTTCAGTATTTTGCTGCATTTGGCAGAAACAGCATTCATTCGGCCTGAAAATGCTTTTAAGCGCATAAAAACTTACACTCTTGATTTCTGGCTAAATAAAAGCTGTTGCAATGATATTTCCATGCTGAACTGAGTTGTTCTGGCTCAAATATGAAGGCAAACCCACTTTCCTTTCAGTATTTTGCTGCATTTGGCAGAAACAGGCATATTTGCTCATTCGGCCTGAAAATGCTTTTAAGCGCATAAAAACTTACACTCTTGATTTCTGGCTAAATAAAAGCTGTTGCAATGATATTTCCATGCTGAACTGAGTTGTTCTGGCTCAAATATGAAGGCAAACCCACTTTCCTTTCAGTATTTTGCTGCATTTGGCAGAAACAGGCATATTTGCTCATTCGGCCTGAAAATGCTTTTAAGCGCATAAAAACTTACACTCTTGATTTCTGGCTAAATAAAAGCTGTTGCAATGATATTTCCATGCTGAACTGAGTTGTTCTGGCTCAAATATGAAGGCAAACCCACTTTCCTTTCAGTATTTTGCTGCATTTGGCAGAAACAGGCATATTTGCTCATTCGGCCTGAAAATGCTTTTAAGCGCATAAAAACTTACACTCTTGATTTCTGGCTAAATAAAAGCTGTTGCAATGATATTTCCATGCTGAACTGAGTTGTTCTGGCTCAAATATGAAGGCAAACCCACTTTCCTTTCAGTATTTTGCTGCATTTGGCAGAAACAGGCATATTTGCTCATTCGGCCTGAAAATGCTTTTAAGCGCATAAAAACTTACACTCTTGATTTCTGGCTAAATAAAAGCTGTTGCAATGATATTTCCATGCTGAACTGAGTTGTTCTGGCTCAAATATGAAGGCAAACCCACTTTCCTTTCAGTATTTTGCTGCATTTGGCAGAAACAGGCATATTTGCTCATTCGGCCTGAAAATGCTTTTAAGCGCATAAAAACTTACACTCTTGATTTCTGGCTAAATAAAAGCTGTTGCAATGATATTTCCATGCTGAACTGAGTTGTTCTGGCTCAAATATGAAGGCAAACCCACTTTCCTTTCAGTATTTTGCTGCATTTGGCAGAAACAGGCATATTTGCTCATTCGGCCTGAAAATGCTTTTAAGCGCATAAAAACTTACACTCTTGATTTCTGGCTAAATAAAAGCTGTTGCAATGATATTTCCATGCTGAACTGAGTTGTTCTGGCTCAAATATGAAGGCAAACCCACTTTCCTTTCAGTATTTTGCTGCATTTGGCAGAAACAGGCATATTTGCTCATTCGGCCTGAAAATGCTTTTAAGCGCATAAAAACTTACACTCTTGATTTCTGGCTAAATAAAAGCTGTTGCAATGATATTTCCATGCTGAACTGAGTTGTTCTGGCTCAAATATGAAGGCAAACCCACTTTCCTTTCAGTATTTTGCTGCATTTGGCAGAAACAGGCATATTTGCTCATTCGGCCTGAAAATGCTTTTAAGCGCATAAAAACTTACACTCTTGATTTCTGGCTAAATAAAAGCTGTTGCAATGATATTTCCATGCTGAACTGAGTTGTTCTGGCTCAAATATGAAGGCAAACCCACTTTCCTTTCAGTATTTTGCTGCATTTGGCAGAAACAGGCATATTTGCTCATTCGGCCTGAAAATGCTTTTAAGCGCATAAAAACTTACACTCTTGATTTCTGGCTAAATAAAAGCTGTTGCAATGATATTTCCATGCTGAACTGAGTTGTTCTGGCTCAAATATGAAGGCAAACCCACTTTCCTTTCAGTATTTTGCTGCATTTGGCAGAAACAGGCATATTTGCTCATTCGGCCTGAAAATGCTTTTAAGCGCATAAAAACTTACACTCTTGATTTCTGGCTAAATAAAAGCTGTTGCAATGATATTTCCATGCTGAACTGAGTTGTTCTGGCTCAAATATGAAGGCAAACCCACTTTCCTTTCAGTATTTTGCTGCATTTGGCAGAAACAGGCATATTTGCTCATTCGGCCTGAAAATGCTTTTAAGCGCATAAAAACTTACACTCTTGATTTCTGGCTAAATAAAAGCTGTTGCAATGATATTTCCATGCTGAACTGAGTTGTTCTGGCTCAAATATGAAGGCAAACCCACTTTCCTTTCAGTATTTTGCTGCATTTGGCAGAAACAGGCATATTTGCTCATTCGGCCTGAAAATGCTTTTAAGCGCATAAAAACTTACACTCTTGATTTCTGGCTAAATAAAAGCTGTTGCAATGATATTTCCATGCTGAACTGAGTTGTTCTGGCTCAAATATGAAGGCAAACCCACTTTCCTTTCAGTATTTTGCTGCATTTGGCAGAAACAGGCATATTTGCTCATTCGGCCTGAAAATGCTTTTAAGCGCATAAAAACTTACACTCTTGATTTCTGGCTAAATAAAAGCTGTTGCAATGATATTTCCATGCTGAACTGAGTTGTTCTGGCTCAAATATGAAGGCAAACCCACTTTCCTTTCAGTATTTTGCTGCATTTGGCAGAAACAGCAATTCATTCGGCCTGAAATGCTTTTAAGCGCATAAAAACTTACACTCTTGATTTCTGGCTAAATAAAAGCTGTTGCAATGATATTTCCATGCTGAACTGAGTTGTTCTGGCTCAAATATGAAGGCAAACCCACTTTCCTTTCAGTATTTTGCTGCATTTGGCAGAAATCAGCTCATTCGGCCTGAAAATGCTTTTAAGCGCATAAAAACTTACACTCTTGATTTCTGGCTAAATAAAAGCTGTTGCAATGATATTTCCATGCTGAACTGAGTTGTTCTGGCTCAAATATGAAGGCAAACCCACTTTCCTTTCAGTATTTTGCTGCATTTGGCAGAAACAGCATATTGCTCATTCGGCCTGAAAATGCTTTTAAGCGCATAAAAACTTACACTCTTGATTTCTGGCTAAATAAAAGCTGTTGCAATGATATTTCCATGCTGAACTGAGTTGTTCTGGCTCAAATATGAAGGCAAACGCACTTTCCTTTCAGTATTTTGCTGCATTTGGCAGAAACAGGCATATTTGCTCATTCGGCCTGAAAATGCTTTTAAGCGCATAAAAACTTACACTCTTGATTTCTGGCTAAATAAAAGCTGTTGCAATGATATTTCCATGCTGAACTGAGTTGTTCTGGCTCAAATATGAAGGCAAACCCACTTTCCTTTCAGTATTTTGCTGCATTTGGCAGAAATCAGCTCATTCGGCCTGAAAATGCTTTTAAGCGCATAAAAACTTACACTCTTGATTTCTGGCTAAATAAAAGCTGTTGCAATGATATTTCCATGCTGAACTGAGTTGTTCTGGCTCAAATATGAAGGCAAACCCACTTTCCTTTCAGTATTTTGCTGCATTTGGCAGAAACAGGCATATTTGCTCATTCGGCCTGAAAATGCTTTTAAGCGCATAAAAACTTACACTCTTGATTTCTGGCTAAATAAAAGCTGTTGCAATGATATTTCCATGCTGAACTGAGTTGTTCTGGCTCAAATATGAAGGCAAACCCACTTTCCTTTCAGTATTTTGCTGCATTTGGCAGAAACAGGCATATTTGCTCATTCGGCCTGAAAATGCTTTTAAGCGCATAAAAACTTACACTCTTGATTTCTGGCTAAATAAAAGCTGTTGCAATGATATTTCCATGCTGAACTGAGTTGTTCTGGCTCAAATATGAAGGCAAACCCACTTTCCTTTCAGTATTTTGCTGCATTTGGCAGAAACAGGCATATTTGCTCATTCGGCCTGAAAATGCTTTTAAGCGCATAAAAACTTACACTCTTGATTTCTGGCTAAATAAAAGCTGTTGCAATGATATTTCCATGCTGAACTGAGTTGTTCTGGCTCAAATATGAAGGCAAACCCACTTTCCTTTCAGTATTTTGCTGCATTTGGCAGAAACAGGCATATTTGCTCATTCGGCCTGAAAATGCTTTTAAGCGCATAAAAACTTACACTCTTGATTTCTGGCTAAATAAAAGCTGTTGCAATGATATTTCCATGCTGAACTGAGTTGTTCTGGCTCAAATATGAAGGCAAACCCACTTTCCTTTCAGTATTTTGCTGCATTTGGCAGAAACAGGCATATTTGCTCATTCGGCCTGAAAATGCTTTTAAGCGCATAAAAACTTACACTCTTGATTTCTGGCTAAATAAAAGCTGTTGCAATGATATTTCCATGCTGAACTGAGTTGTTCTGGCTCAAATATGAAGGCAAACCCACTTTCCTTTCAGTATTTTGCTGCATTTGGCAGAAACAGGCATATTTGCTCATTCGGCCTGAAAATGCTTTTAAGCGCATAAAAACTTACACACTTGATTTCTGGCTAAATAAAAGCTGTTGCAATGATATTTCCATGCTGAACTGAGTTGTTCTGGCTCAAATATGAAGGCAAACCCACTTTCCTTTCAGTATTTTGCTGCATTTGGCAGAAATCAGCTCATTCGGCCTGAAAATGCTTTTAAGCGCATAAAAACTTACACTCTTGATTTCTGGCTAAATAAAAGCTGTTGCAATGATATTTCCATGCTGAACTGAGTTGTTCTGGCTCAAATATGAAGGCAAACCCACTTTCCTTTCAGTATTTTGCTGCATTTGGCAGAAACAGGCATATTTGCTCATTCGGCCTGAAAATGCTTTTAAGCGCATAAAAACTTACACTCTTGATTTCTGGCTAAATAAAAGCTGTTGCAATGATATTTCCATGCTGAACTGAGTTGTTCTGGCTCAAATATGAAGGCAAACCCACTTTCCTTTCAGTATTTTGCTGCATTTGGCAGAAATCAGCTCATTCGGCCTGAAAATGCTTTTAAGCGCATAAAAACTTACACTCTTGATTTCTGGCTAAATAAAAGCTGTTGCAATGATATTTCCATGCTGAACTGAGTTGTTCTGGCTCAAATATGAAGGCAAACCCACTTTCCTTTCAGTATTTTGCTGCATTTGGCAGAAACAGGCATATTTGCTCATTCGGCCTGAAAATGCTTTTAAGCGCATAAAAACTTACACTCTTGATTTCTGGCTAAATAAAAGCTGTTGCAATGATATTTCCATGCTGAACTGAGTTGTTCTGGCTCAAATATGAAGGCAAACCCACTTTCCTTTCAGTATTTTGCTGCATTTGGCAGAACAGCATATTGCTCATTCGGCCTGAAAATGCTTTTAAGCGCATAAAAACTTACACTCTTGATTTCTGGCTAAATAAAAGCTGTTGCAATGATATTTCCATGCTGAACTGAGTTGTTCTGGCTCAAATATGAAGGCAAACCCACTTTCCTTTCAGTATTTTGCTGCATTTGGCAGAAACAGGCATATTTGCTCATTCGGCCTGAAAATGCTTTTAAGCGCATAAAAACTTACACTCTTGATTTCTGGCTAAATAAAAGCTGTTGCAATGATATTTCCATGCTGAACTGAGTTGTTCTGGCTCAAATATGAAGGCAAACCCACTTTCCTTTCAGTATTTTGCTGCATTTGGCAGAAATCAGCTCATTCGGCCTGAAAATGCTTTTAAGCGCATAAAAACTTACACTCTTGATTTCTGGCTAAATAAAAGCTGTTGCAATGATATTTCCATGCTGAACTGAGTTGTTCTGGCTCAAATATGAAGGCAAACCCACTTTCCTTTCAGTATTTTGCTGCATTTGGCAGAAATCAGCTCATTCGGCCTGAAAATGCTTTTAAGCGCATAAAAACTTACACTCTTGATATTTCTGGCTAAATAAAAGCTGTTGCAATGATATTTCCATGCTGAACTGAGTTGTTCTGGCTCAAATATGAAGGCAAACCCACTTTCCTTTCAGTATTTTGCTGCATTTGGCAGAAACAGGCATATTTGCTCATTCGGCCTGAAAATGCTTTTAAGCGCATAAAAACTTACACTCTTGATTTCTGGCTAAATAAAAGCTGTTGCAATGATATTTCCATGCTGAACTGAGTTGTTCTGGCTCAAATATGAAGGCAAACCCACTTTCCTTTCAGTATTTTGCTGCATTTGGCAGAAATCAGCTCATTCGGCCTGAAAATGCTTTTAAGCGCATAAAAACTTACACTCTTGATTTCTGGCTAAATAAAAGCTGTTGCAATGATATTTCCATGCTGAACTGAGTTGTTCTGGCTCAAATATGAAGGCAAACCCACTTTCCTTTCAGTATTTTGCTGCATTTGGCAGAAATCAGCTCATTCGGCCTGAAAATGCTTTTAAGCGCATAAAAACTTACACTCTTGATTTCTGGCTAAATAAAAGCTGTTGCAATGATATTTCCATGCTGAACTGAGTTGTTCTGGCTCAAATATGAAGGCAAACCCACTTTCCTTTCAGTATTTTGCTGCATTTGGCAGAAATCAGCTCATTCGGCCTGAAAATGCTTTTAAGCGCATAAAAACTTACACTCTTGATTTCTGGCTAAATAAAAGCTGTTGCAATGATATTTCCATGCTGAACTGAGTTGTTCTGGCTCAAATATGAAGGCAAACCCACTTTCCTTTCAGTATTTTGCTGCATTTGGCAGAAATCAGCTCATTCGGCCTGAAAATGCTTTTAAGCGCATAAAAACTTACACTCTTGATTTCTGGCTAAATAAAAGCTGTTGCAATGATATTTCCATGCTGAACTGAGTTGTTCTGGCTCAAATATGAAGGCAAACCCACTTTCCTTTCAGTATTTTGCTGCATTTGGCAGAAATCAGCTCATTCGGCCTGAAAATGCTTTTAAGCGCATAAAAACTTACACTCTTGATTTCTGGCTAAATAAAAGCTGTTGCAATGATATTTCCATGCTGAACTGAGTTGTTCTGGCTCAAATATGAAGGCAAACCCACTTTCCTTTCAGTATTTTGCTGCATTTGGCAGAAACAGGCATATTTGCTCATTCGGCCTGAAAATGCTTTTAAGCGCATAAAAACTTACACTCTTGATTTCTGGCTAAATAAAAGCTGTTGCAATGATATTTCCATGCTGAACTGAGTTGTTCTGGCTCAAATATGAAGGCAAACCCACTTTCCTTTCAGTATTTTGCTGCATTTGGCAGAAACAGGCATATTTGCTCATTCGGCCTGAAAATGCTTTTAAGCGCATAAAAACTTACACTCTTGATTTCTGGCTAAATAAAAGCTGTTGCAATGATATTTCCATGCTGAACTGAGTTGTTCTGGCTCAAATATGAAGGCAAACCCACTTTCCTTTCAGTATTTTGCTGCATTTGGCAGAAACAGGCATATTTGCTCATTCGGCCTGAAAATGCTTTTAAGCGCATAAAAACTTACACTCTTGATTTCTGGCTAAATAAAAGCTGTTGCAATGATATTTCCATGCTGAACTGAGTTGTTCTGGCTCAAATATGAAGGCAAACCCACTTTCCTTTCAGTATTTTGCTGCATTTGGCAGAAACAGGCATATTTGCTCATTCGGCCTGAAAATGCTTTTAAGCGCATAAAAACTTACACTCTTGATTTCTGGCTAAATAAAAGCTGTTGCAATGATATTTCCATGCTGAACTGAGTTGTTCTGGCTCAAATATGAAGGCAAACCCACTTTCCTTTCAGTATTTTGCTGCATTTGGCAGAAACAGGCATATTTGCTCATTCGGCCTGAAAATGCTTTTAAGCGCATAAAAACTTACACTCTTGATTTCTGGCTAAATAAAAGCTGTTGCAATGATATTTCCATGCTGAACTGAGTTGTTCTGGCTCAAATATGAAGGCAAACCCACTTTCCTTTCAGTATTTTGCTGCATTTGGCAGAAACAGGCATATTTGCTCATTCGGCCTGAAAATGCTTTTAAGCGCATAAAAACTTACACTCTTGATTTCTGGCTAAATAAAAGCTGTTGCAATGATATTTCCATGCTGAACTGAGTTGTTCTGGCTCAAATATGAAGGCAAACCCACTTTCCTTTCAGTATTTTGCTGCATTTGGCAGAAACAGGCATATTTGCTCATTCGGCCTGAAAATGCTTTTAAGCGCATAAAAACTTACACACTTGATTTCTGGCTAAATAAAAGCTGTTGCAATGATATTTCCATGCTGAACTGAGTTGTTCTGGCTCAAATATGAAGGCAAACCCACTTTCCTTTCAGTATTTTGCTGCATTTGGCAGAAATCAGCTCATTCGGCCTGAAAATGCTTTTAAGCGCATAAAAACTTACACTCTTGATTTCTGGCTAAATAAAAGCTGTTGCAATGATATTTCCATGCTGAACTGAGTTGTTCTGGCTCAAATATGAAGGCAAACCCACTTTCCTTTCAGTATTTTGCTGCATTTGGCAGAAACAGGCATATTTGCTCATTCGGCCTGAAAATGCTTTTAAGCGCATAAAAACTTACACTCTTGATTTCTGGCTAAATAAAAGCTGTTGCAATGATATTTCCATGCTGAACTGAGTTGTTCTGGCTCAAATATGAAGGCAAACCCACTTTCCTTTCAGTATTTTGCTGCATTTGGCAGAAATCAGCTCATTCGGCCTGAAAATGCTTTTAAGCGCATAAAAACTTACACTCTTGATTTCTGGCTAAATAAAAGCTGTTGCAATGATATTTCCATGCTGAACTGAGTTGTTCTGGCTCAAATATGAAGGCAAACCCACTTTCCTTTCAGTATTTTGCTGCATTTGGCAGAAACAGGCATATTTGCTCATTCGGCCTGAAAATGCTTTTAAGCGCATAAAAACTTACACTCTTGATTTCTGGCTAAATAAAAGCTGTTGCAATGATATTTCCATGCTGAACTGAGTTGTTCTGGCTCAAATATGAAGGCAAACCCACTTTCCTTTCAGTATTTTGCTGCATTTGGCAGAAACAGGCATATTTGCTCATTCGGCCTGAAAATGCTTTTAAGCGCATAAAAACTTACACTCTTGATTTCTGGCTAAATAAAAGCTGTTGCAATGATATTTCCATGCTGAACTGAGTTGTTCTGGCTCAAATATGAAGGCAAACCCACTTTCCTTTCAGTATTTTGCTGCATTTGGCAGAAACAGGCATATTTGCTCATTCGGCCTGAAAATGCTTTTAAGCGCATAAAAACTTACACTCTTGATTTCTGGCTAAATAAAAGCTGTTGCAATGATATTTCCATGCTGAACTGAGTTGTTCTGGCTCAAATATGAAGGCAAACCCACTTTCCTTTCAGTATTTTGCTGCATTTGGCAGAAATCAGCTCATTCGGCCTGAAAATGCTTTTAAGCGCATAAAAACTTACACTCTTGATTTCTGGCTAAATAAAAGCTGTTGCAATGATATTTCCATGCTGAACTGAGTTGTTCTGGCTCAAATATGAAGGCAAACCCACTTTCCTTTCAGTATTTTGCTGCATTTGGCAGAAATCAGCTCATTCGGCCTGAAAATGCTTTTAAGCGCATAAAAACTTACACTCTTGATTTCTGGCTAAATAAAAGCTGTTGCAATGATATTTCCATGCTGAACTGAGTTGTTCTGGCTCAAATATGAAGGCAAACCCACTTTCCTTTCAGTATTTTGCTGCATTTGGCAGAAACAGGCATATTTGCTCATTCGGCCTGAAAATGCTTTTAAGCGCATAAAAACTTACACTCTTGATTTCTGGCTAAATAAAAGCTGTTGCAATGATATTTCCATGCTGAACTGAGTTGTTCTGGCTCAAATATGAAGGCAAACCCACTTTCCTTTCAGTATTTTGCTGCATTTGGCAGAAATCAGCTCATTCGGCCTGAAAATGCTTTTAAGCGCATAAAAACTTACACTCTTGATTTCTGGCTAAATAAAAGCTGTTGCAATGATATTTCCATGCTGAACTGAGTTGTTCTGGCTCAAATATGAAGGCAAACCCACTTTCCTTTCAGTATTTTGCTGCATTTGGCAGAAATCAGCTCATTCGGCCTGAAAATGCTTTTAAGCGCATAAAAACTTACACTCTTGATTTCTGGCTAAATAAAAGCTGTTGCAATGATATTTCCATGCTGAACTGAGTTGTTCTGGCTCAAATATGAAGGCAAACCCACTTTCCTTTCAGTATTTTGCTGCATTTGGCAGAAATCAGCTCATTCGGCCTTAAAATGCTTTTAAGCGCATAAAAACTTACACTCTTGATTTCTGGCTAAATAAAAGCTGTTGCAATGATATTTCCATGCTGAACTGAGTTGTTCTGGCTCAAATATGAAGGCAAACCCACTTTCCTTTCAGTATTTTGCTGCATTTGGCAGAAATCAGCTCATTCGGCCTGAAAATGCTTTTAAGCGCATAAAAACTTACACTCTTGATTTCTGGCTAAATAAAAGCTGTTGCAATGATATTTCCATGCTGAACTGAGTTGTTCTGGCTCAAATATGAAGGCAAACCCACTTTCCTTTCAGTATTTTGCTGCATTTGGCAGAAATCAGCTCATTCGGCCTGAAAATGCTTTTAAGCGCATAAAAACTTACACTCTTGATTTCTGGCTAAATAAAAGCTGTTGCAATGATATTTCCATGCTGAACTGAGTTGTTCTGGCTCAAATATGAAGGCAAACCCACTTTCCTTTCAGTATTTTGCTGCATTTGGCAGAAACAGGCATATTTGCTCATTCGGCCTGAAAATGCTTTTAAGCGCATAAAAACTTACACTCTTGATTTCTGGCTAAATAAAAGCTGTTGCAATGATATTTCCATGCTGAACTGAGTTGTTCTGGCTCAAATATGAAGGCAAACCCACTTTCCTTTCAGTATTTTGCTGCATTTGGCAGAAACAGGCATATTTGCTCATTCGGCCTGAAAATGCTTTTAAGCGCATAAAAACTTACACTCTTGATTTCTGGCTAAATAAAAGCTGTTGCAATGATATTTCCATGCTGAACTGAGTTGTTCTGGCTCAAATATGAAGGCAAACCCACTTTCCTTTCAGTATTTTGCTGCATTTGGCAGAAACAGGCATATTTGCTCATTCGGCCTGAAAATGCTTTTAAGCGCATAAAAACTTACACTCTTGATTTCTGGCTAAATAAAAGCTGTTGCAATGATATTTCCATGCTGAACTGAGTTGTTCTGGCTCAAATATGAAGGCAAACCCACTTTCCTTTCAGTATTTTGCTGCATTTGGCAGAAACAGGCATATTTGCTCATTCGGCCTGAAAATGCTTTTAAGCGCATAAAAACTTACACTCTTGATTTCTGGCTAAATAAAAGCTGTTGCAATGATATTTCCATGCTGAACTGAGTTGTTCTGGCTCAAATATGAAGGCAAACCCACTTTCCTTTCAGTATTTTGCTGCATTTGGCAGAAACAGGCATATTTGCTCATTCGGCCTGAAAATGCTTTTAAGCGCATAAAAACTTACACTCTTGATTTCTGGCTAAATAAAAGCTGTTGCAATGATATTTCCATGCTGAACTGAGTTGTTCTGGCTCAAATATGAAGGCAAACCCACTTTCCTTTCAGTATTTTGCTGCATTTGGCAGAAACAGGCATATTTGCTCATTCGGCCTGAAAATGCTTTTAAGCGCATAAAAACTTACACACTTGATTTCTGGCTAAATAAAAGCTGTTGCAATGATATTTCCATGCTGAACTGAGTTGTTCTGGCTCAAATATGAAGGCAAACCCACTTTCCTTTCAGTATTTTGCTGCATTTGGCAGAAACAGGCATATTTGCTCATTCGGCCTGAAAATGCTTTTAAGCGCATAAAAACTTACACTCTTGATTTCTGGCTAAATAAAAGCTGTTGCAATGATATTTCCATGCTGAACTGAGTTGTTCTGGCTCAAATATGAAGGCAAAACCACTTTCCTTTCAGTATTTTGCTGCATTTGGCAGAAACAGGCATATTTGCTCATTCGGCCTGAAAATGCTTTTAAGCGCATAAAAACTTACACTCTTGATTTCTGGCTAAATAAAAGCTGTTGCAATGATATTTCCATGCTGAACTGAGTTGTTCTGGCTCAAATATGAAGGCAAACCCACTTTCCTTTCAGTATTTTGCTGCATTTGGCAGAAACATGCATATTTGCTCATTCGGCCTGAAAATGCTTTTAAGCGCATAAAAACTTACACTCTTGATTTCTGGCTAAATAAAAGCTGTTGCAATGATATTTCCATGCTGAACTGAGTTGTTCTGGCTCAAATATGAAGGCAAACCCACTTTCCTTTCAGTATTTTGCTGCATTTGGCAGAAACAGGCATATTTGCTCATTCGGCCTGAAAATGCTTTTAAGCGCATAAAAACTTACACTCTTGATTTCTGGCTAAATAAAAGCTGTTGCAATGATATTTCCATGCTGAACTGAGTTGTTCTGGCTCAAATATGAAGGCAAACCCACTTTCCTTTCAGTATTTTGCTGCATTTGGCAGAAATCAGCTCATTCGGCCTGAAAATGCTTTTAAGCGCATAAAAACTTACACTCTTGATTTCTGGCTAAATAAAAGCTGTTGCAATGATATTTCCATGCTGAACTGAGTTGTTCTGGCTCAAATATGAAGGCAAACCCACTTTCCTTTCAGTATTTTGCTGCATTTGGCAGAAACAGGCATATTTGCACATTCGGCCTGAAAATGCTTTTAAGCGCATAAAAACTTACACTCTTGATTTCTGGCTAAATAAAAGCTGTTGCAATGATATTTCCATGCTGAACTGAGTTGTTCTGGCTCAAATATGAAGGCAAACCCACTTTCCTTTCAGTATTTTGCTGCATTTGGCAGAAACAGGCATATTTGCTCATTCGGCCTGAAAATGCTTTTAAGCGCATAAAAACTTACACTCTTGATTTCTGGCTAAATAAAAGCTGTTGCAATGATATTTCCATGCTGAACTGAGTTGTTCTGGCTCAAATATGAAGGCAAACCCACTTTCCTTTCAGTATTTTGCTGCATTTGGCAGAAATCAGCTCATTCGGCCTGAAAATGCTTTTAAGCGCATAAAAACTTACACTCTTGATTTCTGGCTAAATAAAAGCTGTTGCAATGATATTTCCATGCTGAACTGAGTTGTTCTGGCTCAAATATGAAGGCAAACCCACTTTCCTTTCAGTATTTTGCTGCATTTGGCAGAAACAGGCATATTTGCTCAATCGGCCTGAAAATGCTTTTAAGCGCATAAAAACTTACACTCTTGATTTCTGGCTAAATAAAAGCTGTTGCAATGATATTTCCATGCTGAACTGAGTTGTTCTGGCTCAAATATGAAGGCAAACCCACTTTCCTTTCAGTATTTTGCTGCATTTGGCAGAAACAGGCATATTTGCACATTCGGCCTGAAAATGCTTTTAAGCGCATAAAAACTTACACTCTTGATTTCTGGCTAAATAAAAGCTGTTGTAATGATATTTCCATGCTGAACTGAGTTGTTCTGGCTCAAATATGAAGGCAAACCCACTTTCCGTTCAGTATTTTGCTGCATTTGGCAGAAACAGGCATATTTGCACATTCGGCCTGAAAATGCTTTTAAGCGCGTAAAAACTTACACTCTTGATTTCTGGCTAAATAAAAGCTGTTGCAATGATATTTCCATGCTGAACTGAGTTGTTCTGGCTCAAATATGAAGGCAAACCCACTTTCCTTTCAGTATTTTGCTGCATTTGGCAGAAATCAGCTCATTCGGCCTGAAAATGCTTTTAAGCGCATAAAAACTTACACTCTTGATTTCTGGCTAAATAAAAGCTGTTGCAATGATATTTCCATGCTGAACTGAGTTGTTCTGGCTCAAATATGAAGGCAAACCCACTTTCCTTTCAGTATTTTGCTGCATTTGGCAGAAACAGGCATATTTGCACATTCGGCCTGAAAATGCTTTTAAGCGCGTAAAAACTTACACTCTTGATTTCTGGCTAAATAAAAGCTGTTGCAATGATATTTCCATGCTGAACTGAGTTGTTCTGGCTCAAATATGAAGGCAAACCCACTTTCCTTTCAGTATTTTGCTGCATTTGGCAGAAACAGGCATATTTGCTCATTCGGCCTGAAAATGCTTTTAAGCGCATAAAAACTTACACTCTTGATTTCTGGCTAAATAAAAGCTGTTGCAATGATATTTCCATGCTGAACTGAGTTGTTCTGGCTCAAATATGAAGGCAAACCCACTTTCCTTTCAGTATTTTGCTGCATTTGGCAGAAATCAGCTCATTCGGCCTGAAAATGCTTTTAAGCGCATAAAAACTTACACTCTTGATTTCTGGCTAAATAAAAGCTGTTGCAATGATATTTCCATGCTGAACTGAGTTGTTCTGGCTCAAATATGAAGGCAAACCCACTTTCCTTTCAGTATTTTGCTGCATTTGGCAGAAACAGGCATATTTGCTCATTCGGCCTGAAAATGCTTTTAAGCGCATAAAAACTTACACTCTTGATTTCTGGCTAAATAAAAGCTGTTGCAATGATATTTCCATGCTGAACTGAGTTGTTCTGGCTCAAATATGAAGGCAAACCCACTTTCCTTTCAGTATTTTGCTGCATTTGGCAGAAATCAGCTCATTCGGCCTGAAAATGCTTTTAAGCGCATAAAAACTTACACTCTTGATTTCTGGCTAAATAAAAGCTGTTGCAATGATATTTCCATGCTGAACTGAGTTGTTCTGGCTCAAATATGAAGGCAAACCCACTTTCCTTTCAGTATTTTGCTGCATTTGGCAGAAATCAGCTCATTCGGCCTGAAAATGCTTTTAAGCGCATAAAAACTTACACTCTTGATTTCTGGCTAAATAAAAGCTGTTGCAATGATATTTCCATGCTGAACTGAGTTGTTCTGGCTCAAATATGAAGGCAAACCCACTTTCCTTTCAGTATTTTGCTGCATTTGGCAGAAATCAGCTCATTCGGCCTGAAAATGCTTTTAAGCGCATAAAAACTTACACTCTTGATTTCTGGCTAAATAAAAGCTGTTGCAATGATATTTCCATGCTGAACTGAGTTGTTCTGGCTCAAATATGAAGGCAAACCCACTTTCCTTTCAGTATTTTGCTGCATTTGGCAGAAACAGGCATATTTGCTCATTCGGCCTGAAAATGCTTTTAAGCGCATAAAAACTTACACTCTTGATTTCTGGCTAAATAAAAGCTGTTGCAATGATATTTCCATGCTGAACTGAGTTGTTCTGGCTCAAATATGAAGGCAAACCCACTTTCCTTTCAGTATTTTGCTGCATTTGGCAGAAACAGGCATATTTGCTCATTCGGCCTGAAAATGCTTTTAAGCGCATAAAAACTTACACTCTTGATTTCTGGCTAAATAAAAGCTGTTGCAATGATATTTCCATGCTGAACTGAGTTGTTCTGGCTCAAATATGAAGGCAAACCCACTTTCCTTTCAGTATTTTGCTGCATTTGGCAGAAACAGGCATATTTGCTCATTCGGCCTGAAAATGCTTTTAAGCGCATAAAAACTTACACTCTTGATTTCTGGCTAAATAAAAGCTGTTGCAATGATATTTCCATGCTGAACTGAGTTGTTCTGGCTCAAATATGAAGGCAAACCCACTTTCCTTTCAGTATTTTGCTGCATTTGGCAGAAATCAGCTCATTCGGCCTGAAAATGCTTTTAAGCGCATAAAAACTTACACTCTTGATTTCTGGCTAAATAAAAGCTGTTGCAATGATATTTCCATGCTGAACTGAGTTGTTCTGGCTCAAATATGAAGGCAAACCCACTTTCCTTTCAGTATTTTGCTGCATTTGGCAGAAATCAGCTCATTCGGCCTGAAAATGCTTTTAAGCGCATAAAAACTTACACTCTTGATTTCTGGCTAAATAAAAGCTGTTGCAATGATATTTCCATGCTGAACTGAGTTGTTCTGGCTCAAATATGAAGGCAAACCCACTTTCCTTTCAGTATTTTGCTGCATTTGGCAGAAACAGGCATATTTGCTCATTCGGCCTGAAAATGCTTTTAAGCGCATAAAAACTTACACTCTTGATTTCTGGCTAAATAAAAGCTGTTGCAATGATATTTCCATGCTGAACTGAGTTGTTCTGGCTCAAATATGAAGGCAAACCCACTTTCCTTTCAGTATTTTGCTGCATTTGGCAGAAACAGGCATATTTGCTCATTCGGCCTGAAAATGCTTTTAAGCGCATAAAAACTTACACTCTTGATTTCTGGCTAAATAAAAGCTGTTGCAATGATATTTCCATGCTGAACTGAGTTGTTCTGGCTCAAATATGAAGGCAAACCCACTTTCCTTTCAGTATTTTGCTGCATTTGGCAGAAACAGGCATATTTGCTCATTCGGCCTGAAAATGCTTTTAAGCGCATAAAAACTTACACTCTTGATTTCTGGCTAAATAAAAGCTGTTGCAATGATATTTCCATGCTGAACTGAGTTGTTCTGGCTCAAATATGAAGGCAAACCCACTTTCCTTTCAGTATTTTGCTGCATTTGGCAGAAACAGGCATATTTGCTCATTCGGCCTGAAAATGCTTTTAAGCGCATAAAAACTTACACTCTTGATTTCTGGCTAAATAAAAGCTGTTGCAATGATATTTCCATGCTGAACTGAGTTGTTCTGGCTCAAATATGAAGGCAAACCCACTTTCCTTTCAGTATTTTGCTGCATTTGGCAGAAACAGGCATATTTGCTCATTCGGCCTGAAAATGCTTTTAAGCGCATAAAAACTTACACTCTTGATTTCTGGCAAAATAAAAGCTGTTGCAATGATATTTCCATGCTGAACTGAGTTGTTCTGGCTCAAATATGAAGGCAAACCCACTTTCCTTTCAGTATTTTGCTGCATTTGGCAGAAACAGGCATATTTGCACATTCGGCCTGAAAATGCTTTTAAGCAAGTAAAAACTTACACTCTTGATTTCTGGCTAAATAAAAGCTGTTGTAATGATATTTCCATGCTGAACTGAGTTGTTCTGGCTCAAATATGAAGGCAAACCCACTTTCCTTTCAGTATTTTGCTGCATTTGGCAGAAATTAGCTCATTCGGCCTGAAAATGCTTTTAAGCGCATAAAAACTTACACTCTTGATTTCTGGCTAAATAAAAGCTGTTGCAATGATATTTCCATGCTGAACTGAGTTGTTCTGGCTCAAATATGAAGGCAAACCCACTTTCCTTTCAGTATTTTGCTGCATTTGGCAGAAACAGGCATATTTGCACATTCGGCCTGAAAATGCTTTTAAGCGCGTAAAAACTTACACTCTTGATTTCTGGCTAAATAAAAGCTGTTGCAATGATATTTCCATGCTGAACTGAGTTGTTCTGGCTCAAATATGAAGGCAAACCCACTTTCCTTTCAGTATTTTGCTGCATTTGGCAGAAACAGGCATATTTGCTCATTCGGCCTGAAAATGCTTTTAAGCGCATAAAAACTTACACTCTTGATTTCTGGCTAAATAAAAGCTGTTGCAATGATATTTCCATGCTGAACTGAGTTGTTCTGGCTCAAATATGAAGGCAAACCCACTTTCCTTTCAGTATTTTGCTGCATTTGGCAGAAACAGGCATATTTGCTCATTCGGCCTGAAAATGCTTTTAAGCGCATAAAAACTTACACTCTTGATTTCTGGCTAAATAAAAGCTGTTGCAATGATATTTCCATGCTGAACTGAGTTGTTCTGGCTCAAATATGAAGGCAAACCCACTTTCCTTTCAGTATTTTGCTGCATTTGGCAGAAACAGGCATATTTGCTCATTCGGCCTGAAAATGCTTTTAAGCGCATAAAAACTTACACTCTTGATTTCTGGCTAAATAAAAGCTGTTGCAATGATATTTCCATGCTGAACTGAGTTGTTCTGGCTCAAATATGAAGGCAAACCCACTTTCCTTTCAGTATTTTGCTGCATTTGGCAGAAACAGGCATATTTGCTCATTCGGCCTGAAAATGCTTTTAAGCGCATAAAAACTTACACTCTTGATTTCTGGCAAAATAAAAGCTGTTGCAATGATATTTCCATGCTGAACTGAGTTGTTCTGGCTCAAATATGAAGGCAAACCCACTTTCCTTTCAGTATTTTGCTGCATTTGGCAGAAACAGGCATATTTGCACATTCGGCCTGAAAATGCTTTTAAGCGCATAAAAACTTACACTCTTGATTTCTGGCTAAATAAAAGCTGTTGTAATGATATTTCCATGCTGAACTGAGTTGTTCTGGCTCAAATATGAAGGCAAACCCACTTTCCTTTCAGTATTTTGCTGCATTTGGCAGAAATTAGCTCATTCGGCCTGAAAATGCTTTTAAGCGCATAAAAACTTACACTCTTGATTTCTGGCAAAATAAAAGCTGTTGCAATGATATTTCCATGCTGAACTGAGTTGTTCTGGCTCAAATATGAAGGCAAACCCACTTTCCTTTCAGTATTTTGCTGCATTTGGCAGAAACAGGCATATTTGCACATTCGGCCTGAAAATGCTTTTAAGCGCGTAAAAACTTACACTCTTGATTTCTGGCTAAATAAAAGCTGTTGCAATGATATTTCCATGCTGAACTGAGTTGTTCTGGCTCAAATATGAAGGCAAACCCACTTTCCTTTCAGTATTTTGCTGCATTTGGCAGAAACAGGCATATTTGCTCAATCGGCCTGAAAATGCTTTTAAGCGCATAAAAACTTACACTCTTGATTTCTGGCTAAATAAAAGCTGTTGCAATGATATTTCCATGCTGAACTGAGTTGTTCTGGCTCAAATATGAAGGCAAACCCACTTTCCTTTCAGTATTTTGCTGCATTTGGCAGAAACAGGCATATTTGCACATTCGGCCTGAAAATGCTTTTAAGCGCATAAAAACTTACACTCTTGATTTCTGGCTAAATAAAAGCTGTTGTAATGATATTTCCATGCTGAACTGAGTTGTTCTGGCTCAAATATGAAGGCAAACCCACTTTCCGTTCAGTATTTTGCTGCATTTGGCAGAAACAGGCATATTTGCACATTCGGCCTGAAAATGCTTTTAAGCGCGTAAAAACTTACACTCTTGATTTCTGGCTAAATAAAAGCTGTTGCAATGATATTTCCATGCTGAACTGAGTTGTTCTGGCTCAAATATGAAGGCAAACCCACTTTCCTTTCAGTATTTTGCTGCATTTGGCAGAAATCAGCTCATTCGGCCTGAAAATGCTTTTAAGCGCATAAAAACTTACACTCTTGATTTCTGGCTAAATAAAAGCTGTTGCAATGATATTTCCATGCTGAACTGAGTTGTTCTGGCTCAAATATGAAGGCAAACCCACTTTCCTTTCAGTATTTTGCTGCATTTGGCAGAAACAGGCATATTTGCACATTCGGCCTGAAAATGCTTTTAAGCGCGTAAAAACTTACACTCTTGATTTCTGGCTAAATAAAAGCTGTTGCAATGATATTTCCATGCTGAACTGAGTTGTTCTGGCTCAAATATGAAGGCAAACCCACTTTCCTTTCAGTATTTTGCTGCATTTGGCAGAAACAGGCATATTTGCACATTCGGCCTGAAAATGCTTTTAAGCGCATAAAAACTTACACTCTTGATTTCTGGCTAAATAAAAGATGTTGCAATGATATTTCCATGCTGAACTGAGTTGTTCTGGCTCAAATATGAAGGCAAACCCACTTTCCTTTCAGTATTTTGCTGCATTTGGCAGAAACAGGCATATTTGCTCATTCGGCCTGAAAATGCTTTTAAGCGCATAAAAACTTACACTCTTGATTTCTGGCTAAATAAAAGCTGTTGCAATGATATTTCCATGCTGAACTGAGTTGTTCTGGCTCAAATATGAAGGCAAACCCACTTTCCTTTCAGTATTTTGCTGCATTTGGCAGAAATCAGCTCATTCGGCCTGAAAATGCTTTTAAGCGCATAAAAACTTACACTCTTGATTTCTGGCTAAATAAAAGCTGTTGCAATGATATTTCCATGCTGAACTGAGTTGTTCTGGCTCAAATATGAAGGCAAACCCACTTTCCTTTCAGTATTTTGCTGCATTTGGCAGAAACAGGCATATTTGCTAATTCGGCCTAAAAATGCTTTTAAGCGCATAAAAACTTACACTCTTGATTTCTGGCTAAATAAAAGCTGTTGCAATGATATTTCCATGCTGAACTGAGTTGTTCTTGCTCAAATATGAAGGCAAACCCACTTTCCTTTCAGTATTTTGCTGCATTTGGCAGAAATCAGCTCATTCGGCCTGAAAATGCTTTTAAGCGCATAAAAACTTACACTCTTGATTTCTGGCTAAATAAAAGCTGTTGCAATGATATTTCCATGCTGAACTGAGTTGTTCTGGCTCAAATATGAAGGCAAACCCACTTTCCTTTCAGTATTTTGCTGCATTTGGCAAGAAACAGGCATATTTGCTCATTCGGCCTGAAAATGCTTTTAAGCGCATAAAAACTTACACTCTTGATTTCTGGCTAAATAAAAGCTGTTGCAATGATATTTCCATGCTGAACTGAGTTGTTCTGGCTCAAATATGAAGGCAAACCCACTTTCCTTTCAGTATTTTGCTGCATTTGGCAGAAACAGGCATATTTGCTCATTTGGCCTGAAAATGCTTTTAAGCGCATAAAAACTTACACTCTTGATTTCTGGCTAAATAAAAGCTGTTGCAATGATATTACCATGCTGAACTGAGTTGTTCTGGCTCAAATATGAAGGCAAACCCACTTTCCTTTCAGTATTTTGCTGCATTTGGCAGAAATCAGCTCATTCGGCCTGAAAATGCTTTTAAGCGCATAAAAACTTACACTCTTGATTTCTGGCTAAATAAAAGCTGTTGCAATGATATTTCCATGCTGAACTGAGTTGTTCTGGCTCAAATATGAAGGCAAACCCACTTTCCTTTCAGTATTTTGCTGCATTTGGCAGAAATCAGCTCATTCGGCCTGAAAATGCTTTTAAGCGCATAAAAACTTACACTCTTGATTTCTGGCTAAATAAAAGCTGTTGCAATGATATTTCCATGCTGAACTGAGTTGTTCTGGCTCAAATATGAAGGCAAACCCACTTTCCTTTCAGTATTTTGCTGCATTTGGCAGAAACAGGCATATTTGCTCATTCGGCCTGAAAATGCTTTTAAGCGCATAAAAACTTACACTCTTGATTTCTGGCTAAATAAAAGCTGTTGCAATGATATTTCCATGCTGAACTGAGTTGTTCTGGCTCAAATATGAAGGCAAACCCACTTTCCTTTCAGTATTTTGCTGCATTTGGCAGAAACAGGCATATTTGCTCATTCGGCCTGAAAATGCTTTTAAGCGCATAAAAACTTACACTCTTGATTTCTGGCTAAATAAAAGCTGTTGCAATGATATTTCCATGCTGAACTGAGTTGTTCTGGCTCAAATATGAAGGCAAACCCACTTTCCTTTCAGTATTTTGCTGCATTTGGCAGAAATCAGCTCATTCGGCCTGAAAATGCTTTTAAGCGCATAAAAACTTACACTCTTGATTTCTGGCTAAATAAAAGCTGTTGCAATGATATTTCCATGCTGAACTGAGTTGTTCTGGCTCAAATATGAAGGCAAACCCACTTTCCTTTCAGTATTTTGCTGCATTTGGCAGAAATCAGCTCATTCGGCCTGAAAATGCTTTTAAGCGCATAAAAACTTACACTCTTGATTTCTGGCTAAATAAAAGCTGTTGCAATGATATTTCCATGCTGAACTGAGTTGTTCTGGCTCAAATATGAAGGCAAACCCACTTTCCTTTCAGTATTTTGCTGCATTTGGCAGAAACAGGCATATTTGCTCATTCGGCCTGAAAATGCTTTTAAGCGCATAAAAACTTACACTCTTGATTTCTGGCTAAATAAAAGCTGTTGCAATGATATTTCCATGCTGAACTGAGTTGTTCTGGCTCAAATATGAAGGCAAACCCACTTTCCTTTCAGTATTTTGCTGCATTTGGCAGAAATCAGCTCATTCGGCCTGAAAATGCTTTTAAGCGCATAAAAACTTACACTCTTGATTTCTGGCTAAATAAAAGCTGTTGCAATGATATTTCCATGCTGAACTGAGTTGTTCTGGCTCAAATATGAAGGCAAACCCACTTTCCTTTCAGTATTTTGCTGCATTTGGCAGAAATCAGCTCATTCGGCCTGAAAATGCTTTTAAGCGCATAAAAACTTACACTCTTGATTTCTGGCTAAATAAAAGCTGTTGCAATGATATTTCCATGCTGAACTGAGTTGTTCTGGCTCAAATATGAAGGCAAACCCACTTTCCTTTCAGTATTTTGCTGCATTTGGCAGAAACAGGCATATTTGCTCATTCGGCCTGAAAATGCTTTTAAGCGCATAAAAACTTACACTCTTGATTTCTGGCTAAATAAAAGCTGTTGCAATGATATTTCCATGCTGAACTGAGTTGTTCTGGCTCAAATATGAAGGCAAACCCACTTTCCTTTCAGTATTTTGCTGCATTTGGCAGAAACAGGCATATTTGCTCATTCGGCCTGAAAATGCTTTTAAGCGCATAAAAACTTACACTCTTGATTTCTGGCTAAATAAAAGCTGTTGCAATGATATTTCCATGCTGAACTGAGTTGTTCTGGCTCAAATATGAAGGCAAACCCACTTTCCTTTCAGTATTTTGCTGCATTTGGCAGAAATCAGCTCATTCGGCCTGAAAATGCTTTTAAGCGCATAAAAACTTACACTCTTGATTTCTGGCTAAATAAAAGCTGTTGCAATGATATTTCCATGCTGAACTGAGTTGTTCTGGCTCAAATATGAAGGCAAACCCACTTTCCTTTCAGTATTTTGCTGCATTTGGCAGAAATCAGCTCATTCGGCCTGAAAATGCTTTTAAGCGCATAAAAACTTACACTCTTGATTTCTGGCTAAATAAAAGCTGTTGCAATGATATTTCCATGCTGAACTGAGTTGTTCTGGCTCAAATATGAAGGCAAACCCACTTTCCTTTCAGTATTTTGCTGCATTTGGCAGAAACAGGCATATTTGCACATTCGGCCTGAAAATGCTTTTAAGCGCATAAAAACTTACACTCTTGATTTCTGGCTAAATAAAAGCTGTTGCAATGATATTTCCATGCTGAACTGAGTTGTTCTGGCTCAAATATGAAGGCAAACCCACTTTCCTTTCAGTATTTTGCTGCATTTGGCAGAAATCAGCTCATTCGGCCTGAAAATGCTTTTAAGCGCATAAAAACTTACACTCTTGATTTCTGGCTAAATAAAAGCTGTTGCAATGATATTTCCATGCTGAACTGAGTTGTTCTGGCTCAAATATGAAGGCAAACCCACTTTCCTTTCAGTATTTTGCTGCATTTGGCAGAAACAGGCATATTTGCTCATTCGGCCTGAAAATGCTTTTAAGCGCATAAAAACTTACACTCTTGATTTCTGGCTAAATAAAAGCTGTTACAATGATATTTCCATGCTGAACTGAGTTGTTCTGGCTCAAATATGAAGGCAAACCCACTTTCCTTTCAGTATTTTGCTGCATTTGGCAGAAACAGGCATATTTGCTCATTCGGCCTGAAAATGCTTTTAAGCGCATAAAAACTTACACTCTTGATTTCTGGCTAAATAAAAGCTGTTGCAATGATATTTCCATGCTGAACTGAGTTGTTCTGGCTCAAATATGAAGGCAAACCCACTTTCCTTTCAGTATTTTGCTGCATTTGGCAGAAACAGGCATATTTGCTCATTCGGCCTGAAAATGCTTTTAAGCGCATAAAAACTTACACTCTTGATTTCTGGCTAAATAAAAGCTGTTGCAATGATATTTCCATGCTGAACTGAGTTGTTCTGGCTCAAATATGAAGGCAAACCCACTTTCCTTTCAGTATTTTGCTGCATTTGGCAGAAACAGGCATATTTGCTCATTCGGCCTGAAAATGCTTTTAAGCGCATAAAAACTTACACTCTTGATTTCTGGCTAAATAAAAGCTGTTGCAATGATATTTCCATGCTGAACTGAGTTGTTCTGGCTCAAATATGAAGGCAAACCCACTTTCCTTTCAGTATTTTGCTGCATTTGGCAGAAACAGGCATATTTGCTCATTCGGCCTAAAAATGCTTTTAAGCGCATAAAAACTTACACTCTTGATTTCTGGCTAAATAAAAGCTGTTGCAATGATATTTCCATGCTGAACTGAGTTGTTCTGGCTCAAATATGAAGGCAAACCCACTTTCCTTTCAGTATTTTGCTGCATTTGGCAGAAACAGGCATATTTGCTCATTCGGCCTGAAAATGCTTTTAAGCGCATAAAAACTTACACTCTTGATTTCTGGCTAAATAAAAGCTGTTGCAATGATATTTCCATGCTGAACTGAGTTGTTCTGGCTCAAATATGAAGGCAAACCCACTTTCCTTTCAGTATTTTGCTGCATTTGGCAGAAACAGGCATATTTGCTCATTCGGCCTGAAAATGCTTTTAAGCGCATAAAAACTTACACTCTTGATTTCTGGCTAAATAAAAGCTGTTGCAATGATATTTCCATGCTGAACTGAGTTGTTCTGGCTCAAATATGAAGGCAAACCCACTTTCCTTTCAGTATTTTGCTGCATTTGGCAGAAACAGGCATATTTGCTCATTCGGCCTGAAAATGCTTTTAAGCGCATAAAAACTTACACTCTTGATTTCTGGCTAAATAAAAGCTGTTGCAATGATATTTCCATGCTGAACTGAGTTGTTCTGGCTCAAATATGAAGGCAAACCCACTTTCCTTTCCGTATTTTGCTGCATTTGGCAGAAATCAGCTCATTCGGCCTGAAAATGCTTTTAAGCGCATAAAAACTTACACTCTTGATTTCTGGCTAAATAAAAGCTGTTGCAATGATATTTCCATGCTGAACTGAGTTGTTCTGGCTCAAATATGAAGGCAAACCCACTTTCCTTTCAGTATTTTGCTGCATTTGGCAGAAACAGGCATATTTGCTCATTCGGCCTGAAAATGCTTTTAAGCGCATAAAAACTTACACTCTTGATTTCTGGCTAAATAAAAGCTGTTGCAATGATATTTCCATGCTGAACTGAGTTGTTCTGGCTCAAATATGAAGGCAAACCCACTTTCCTTTCAGTATTTTGCTGCATTTGGCAGAAACAGGCATATTTGCTCATTCGGCCTGAAAATGCTTTTAAGCGCATAAAAACTTACACTCTTGATTTCTGGCTAAATAAAAGCTGTTGCAATGATATTTCCATGCTGAACTGAGTTGTTCTGGCTCAAATATGAAGGCAAACCCACTTTCCTTTCAGTATTTTGCTGCATTTGGCAGAAACAGGCATATTTGCTCATTCGGCCTGAAAATGCTTTTAAGCGCATAAAAACTTACACTCTTGATTTCTGGCTAAATAAAAGCTGTTGCAATGATATTTCCATGCTGAACTGAGTTGTTCTGGCTCAAATATGAAGGCAAACCCACTTTCCTTTCAGTATTTTGCTGCATTTGGCAGAAACAGGCATATTTGCTCATTCGGCCTGAAAATGCTTTTAAGCGCATAAAAACTTACACTCTTGATTTCTGGCTAAATAAAAGCTGTTGCAATGATATTTCCATGCTGAACTGAGTTGTTCTGGCTCAAATATGAAGGCAAACCCACTTTCCTTTCAGTATTTTGCTGCATTTGGCAGAAACAGGCATATTTGCTCATTCGGCCTGAAAATGCTTTTAAGCGCATAAAAACTTACACTCTTGATTTCTGGCTAAATAAAAGCTGTTGCAATGATATTTCCATGCTGAACTGAGTTGTTCTGGCTCAAATATGAAGGCAAACCCACTTTCCTTTCAGTATTTTGCTGCATTTGGCAGAAATCAGCTCATTCGGCCTGAAAATGCTTTTAAGCGCATAAAAACTTACACTCTTGATTTCTGGCTAAATAAAAGCTGTTGCAATGATATTTCCATGCTGAACTGAGTTGTTCTGGCTCAAATATGAAGGCAAACCCACTTTCCTTTCAGTATTTTGCTGCATTTGGCAGAAACAGGCATATTTGCTCATTCGGCCTGAAAATGCTTTTAAGCGCATAAAAACTTACACTCTTGATTTCTGGCTAAATAAAAGCTGTTGCAATGATATTTCCATGCTGAACTGAGTTGTTCTGGCTCAAATATGAAGGCAAACCCACTTTCCTTTCAGTATTTTGCTGCATTTGGCAGAAACAGGCATATTTGCTCATTCGGCCTAAAAATGCTTTTAAGCGCATAAAAACTTACACTCTTGATTTCTGGCTAAATAAAAGCTGTTGCAATGATATTTCCATGCTGAACTGAGTTGTTCTGGCTCAAATATGAAGGCAAACCCACTTTCCTTTCAGTATTTTGCTGCATTTGGCAGAAACAGGCATATTTGCTCATTCGGCCTGAAAATGCTTTTAAGCGCATAAAAACTTACACTCTTGATTTCTGGCTAAATAAAAGCTGTTGCAATGATATTTCCATGCTGAACTGAGTTGTTCTGGCTCAAATATGAAGGCAAACCCACTTTCCTTTCAGTATTTTGCTGCATTTGGCAGAAACAGGCATATTTGCTCATTCGGCCTGAAAATGCTTTTAAGCGCATAAAAACGTACACTCTTGATTTCTGGCTAAATAAAAGCTGTTGCAATGATATTTCCATGCTGAACTGAGTTGTTCTGGCTCAAATATGAAGGCAAACCCACTTTCCTTTCAGTATTTTGCTGCATTTGGCAGAAACAGGCATATTTGCTCATTCGGCCTGAAAATGCTTTTAAGCGCATAAAAACTTACACTCTTGATTTCTGGCTAAATAAAAGCTGTTGCAATGATATTTCCATGCTGAACTGAGTTGTTCTGGCTCAAATATGAAGGCAAACCCACTTTCCTTTCAGTATTTTGCTGCATTTGGCAGAAACAGGCATATTTGCTCATTCGGCCTGAAAATGCTTTTAAGCGCATAAAAACTTACACTCTTGATTTCTGGCTAAATAAAAGCTGTTGCAATGATATTTCCATGCTGAACTGAGTTGTTCTGGCTCAAATATGAAGGCAAACCCACTTTCCTTTCCGTATTTTGCTGCATTTGGCAGAAATCAGCTCATTCGGCCTGAAAATGCTTTTAAGCGCATAAAAACTTACACTCTTGATTTCTGGCTAAATAAAAGCTGTTGCAATGATATTTCCATGCTGAACTGAGTTGTTCTGGCTCAAATATGAAGGCAAACCCACTTTCCTTTCAGTATTTTGCTGCATTTGGCAGAAACAGGCATATTTGCACATTCGGCCTGAAAATGCTTTTAAGCGCGTAAAAACTTACACTCTTGATTTCTGGCTAAATAAAAGCTGTTGTAATGATATTTCCATGCTGAACTGAGTTGTTCTGGCTCAAATATGAAGGCAAACCCACTTTCCTTTCAGTATTTTGCTGCATTTGGCAGAAATCAGCTCATTCGGCCTGAAAATGCTTTTAAGCGCATAAAAACTTACACTCTTGATTTCTGGCTAAATAAAAGCTGTTGCAATGATATTTCCATGCTGAACTGAGTTGTTCTGGCTCAAATATGAAGGCAAACCCACTTTCCTTTCAGTATTTTGCTGCATTTGGCAGAAACAGGCATATTTGCACATTCGGCCTGAAAATGCTTTTAAGCGCGTAAAAACTTACACTCTTGATTTCTGGCTAAATAAAAGCTGTTGCAATGATATTTCCATGCTGAACTGAGTTGTTCTGGCTCAAATATGAAGGCAAACCCACTTTCCTTTCAGTATTTTGCTGCATTTGGCAGAAACAGGCATATTTGCTCATTCGGCCTGAAAATGCTTTTAAGCGCATAAAAACTTACACTCTTGATTTCTGGCTAAATAAAAGCTGTTGCAATGATATTTCCATGCTGAACTGAGTTGTTCTGGCTCAAATATGAAGGCAAAACCCACTTTCCTTTCAGTATTTTGCTGCATTTGGCAGAAATCAGCTCATTCGGCCTGAAAATGCTTTTAAGCGCATAAAAACTTACACTCTTGATTTCTGGCTAAATAAAAGCTGTTGCAATGATATTTCCATGCTGAACTGAGTTGTTCTGGCTCAAATATGAAGGCAAACCCACTTTCCTTTCAGTATTTTGCTGCATTTGGCAGAAACAGGCATATTTGCTCATTCGGCCTGAAAATGCTTTTAAGCGCATAAAAACTTACACTCTTGATTTCTGGCTAAATAAAAGCTGTTGCAATGATATTTCCATGCTGAACTGAGTTGTTCTGGCTCAAATATGAAGGCAAACCCACTTTCCTTTCAGTATTTTGCTGCATTTGGCAGAAACAGGCATATTTGCTCATTCGGCCTGAAAATGCTTTTAAGCGCATAAAAACTTACACTCTTGATTTCTGGCTAAATAAAAGCTGTTGCAATGATATTTCCATGCTGAACTGAGTTGTTCTGGCTAAAATATGAAGGCAAACCCACTTTCCTTTCAGTATTTTGCTGCATTTGGCAGAAACAGGCACATTTGCTCATTCGGCCTGAAAATGCTTTTAAGCGCATAAAAACTTACACTCTTGATTTCTGGCTAAATAAAAGCTGTTGCAATGATGTTTCCATGCTGAACTGAGTTGTTCTGGCTCAAATATGAAGGCAACCCCACTTTCCTTTCAGTATTTTGCTGCATTATGCAGAAACAGGCATATTTGCTCATTCGGCCTGAAAATGCTTTTAAGCGCATAAAAACTTACACTCTTGATTTCTGGCTAAATAAAAGCTGTTGCAATGATATTTCCATGCTGAACTGAGTTGTTCTGGCTCAAATATGAAGGCAAACCCACTTTCCTTTCCGTATTTTGCTGCATTTGGCAGAAATCAGCTCATTCGGCCTGAAAATGCTTTTAAGCGCATAAAAACTTACACTCTTGATTTCTGGCTAAATAAAAGCTGTTGCAATGATATTTCCATGCTGAACTGAGTTGTTCTGGCTCAAATATGAAGGCAAACCCACTTTCCTTTCAGTATTTTGCTGCATTTGGCAGAAACAGGCATATTTGCACATTCGGCCTGAAAATGCTTTTAAGCGCGTAAAAACTTACACTCTTGATTTCTGGCTAAATAAAAGCTGTTGTAATGATATTTCCATGCTGAACTGAGTTGTTCTGGCTCAAATATGAAGGCAAACCCACTTTCCTTTCAGTATTTTGCTGCATTTGGCAGAAATCAGCTCATTCGGCCTGAAAATGCTTTTAAGCGCATAAAAACTTACACTCTTCATTTCTGGCTAAATAAAAGCTGTTGCAATGATATTTCCATGCTGAATTGAGTTGTTCTGGCTCAAATATGAAGGCAAACCCACTTTCCTTTCAGTATTTTGCTGCATTTGGCAGAAACAGGCATATTTGCACATTCGGCCTGAAAATGCTTTTAAGCGCGTAAAAACTTACACTCTTGATTTCTGGCTAAATAAAAGCTGTTGCAATGATATTTCTATGCTGAACTGAGTTGTTCTGGCTCAAATATGAAGGCAAACCCACTTTCCTTTCAGTATTTTGCTGCATTTGGCAGAAACAGGCATATTTGCTCATTCGGCCTGAAAATGCTTTTAAGCGCATAAAAACTTACACTCTTGATTTCTGGCTAAATAAAAGCTGTTGCAATGATATTTCCATGCTGAACTGAGTTGTTCTGGCTCAAATATGAAGGCAAACCCACTTTCATTTCAGTATTTTGCTGCATTTGGCAGAAACAGGCATATTTGCACATTCGGCCTGAAAATGCTTTTAAGCGCGTAAAAACTTACACTCTTGATTTCTGGCTAAATAAAAGCTGTTGTAATGATATTTCCATGCTGAACTGAGTTGTTCTGGCTCAAATATGAAGGCAAACCCACTTTCCTTTCAGTATTTTGCTGCATTTGGCAGAAATCAGCTCATTCGGCCTGAAAATGCTTTTAAGCGCATAAAAACTTACACTCTTGATTTCTGGCTGAATAAAAGCTGTTGCAATGATATTTCCATGCTGAACTGAGTTGTTCTGGCTCAAATATGAAGGCAAACCCACTTTCCTTTCAGTATTTTGCTGCATTTGGCAGAAACAGGGATATTTGCACATTCGGCCTGAAAATGCTTTTAAGCGCATAAAAACTTACACTCTTGATTTCTGGCTAAATAAAAGCTGTTGCAATGATATTTCCATGCTGAACTGAGTTGTTCTGGCTCAAATATGAAGGCAAACCCACTTTCCTTTCAGTATTTTGCTGCATTTGGCAGAAACAGGCATATTTGCTCATTCGGCCTGAAAATGCTTTTAAGCGCATAAAAACTTACACTCTTGATTTCTGGCTAAATAAAAGCTGTTGCAATGATATTTCCATGCTGAACTGAGTTGTTCAGGCTCAAATATGAAGGCAAACCCACTTTCCTTTCAGTATTTTGCTGCATTTGGCAGAAACAGGCATATTTGCTCATTCGGCCTGAAAATGCTTTTAAGCGCATAAAAACTTACACTCTTGATTTCTGGCTAAATAAAAGCTGTTGCAATGATATTTCCATGCTGAACTGAGTTGTTCTGGCTCAAATATGAAGGCAAACCCACTTTCCTTTCAGTATTTTGCTGCATTTGGCAGAAACAGGCATATTTGCACATTCGGCCTGAAAATGCTTTTAAGCGCGTAAAAACTTACACTCTTGATTTCTGGCTAAATAAAAGCTGTTGTAATGATATTTCCATGCTGAACTGAGTTGTTCTGGCTCAAATATGAAGGCAAACCCACTTTCCTTTCAGTATTTTGCTGCATTTGGCAGAAATCAGCTCATTCGGCCTGAAAATGCTTTTAAGCGCATAAAAACTTACACTCTTGATTTCTGGCTAAATAAAAGCTGTTGCAATGATATTTCCATGCTGAACTGAGTTGTTCTGGCTCAAATATGAAGGCAAACCCACTTTCCTTTCAGTATTTTGCTGCATTTGGCAGATATCAGCTCATTCGGCCTGAAAATGCTTTTAAGCGCATAAAAACTTACACTCTTGATTTCTGGCTAAATAAAAGCTGTTGCAATGATATTTCCATGCTGAACTGAGTTGTTCTGGCTCAAATATGAAGGCAAACCCACTTTCCTTTCAGTATTTTGCTGCATTTGGCAGAAACAGGCATATTTGCACATTCGGCCTGAAAATGCTTTTAAGCGCGTAAAAACTTACACTCTTGATTTCTGGCGAAATAAAAGCTGTTGCAATGATATTTCCATGCTGAACTGAGTTGTTCTGGCTCAAATATGAAGGCAAACCCACTTTCCTTTCAGTATTTTGCTGCATTTGGCAGAAACAGGCATATTTGCTCATTCGGCCTGAAAATGCTTTTAAGCGCATAAAAACTTACACTCTTGATTTCTGGCTAAATAAAAGCTGTTGCAATGATATTTCCATGCTGAACTGAGTTGTTCTGGCTCAAATATGAAGGCAAACCCACTTTCCTTTCAGTATTTTGCTGCATTTGGCAGAAACAGGCATATTTGCTCATTCGGCCTGAAAATGCTTTTAAGCGCATAAAAACTTACACTCTTGATTTCTGGCTAAATAAAAGCTGTTGCAATGATATTTCCATGCTGAACTGAGTTGTTCTGGCTCAAATATGAAGGCAAACCCACTTTCCTTTCCGTATTTTGCTGCATTTGGCAGAAACAGGCATATTTGCACATTCGGCCTGAAAATGCTTTTAAGCGCGTAAAAACTTACACTCTTGATTTCTGGCTAAATAAAAGCTGTTGTAATGATATTTCCATGCTGAACTGAGTTGTTCTGGCTCAAATATGAAGGCAAACCCACTTTCCTTTCAGTATTTTGCTGCATTTGGCAGAAATCAGCTCATTCGGCCTGAAAATGCTTTTAAGCGCATAAAAACTTACACTCTTGATTTCTGGCTAAATAAAAGCTGTTGCAATGATATTTCCATGCTGAACTGAGTTGTTCTGGCTCAAATATGAAGGCAAACCCACTTTCCTTTCAGTATTTTGCTGCATTTGGCAGAAACAGGCATATTTGCACATTCGGCCTGAAAATGCTTTTAAGCGCGTAAAAACTTACACTCTTGATTTCTGGCTAAATAAAAGCTGTTGCAATGATATTTCCATGCTGAACTGAGTTGTTCTGGCTCAAATATGAAGGCAAACCCACTTTCCTTTCAGTATTTTGCTGCATTTGGCAGAAACAGGCATATTTGCACATTCGGCCTGAAAATGCTTTTAAGCGCGTAAAAACTTACACTCTTGATTTCTGGCTAAATAAAAGCTGTTGTAATGATATTTCCATGCTGAACTGAGTTGTTCTGGCTCAAATATGAAGGCAAACCCACTTTCCTTTCAGTATTTTGCTGCATTTGGCAGAAATCAGCTCATTCGGCCTGAAAATGCTTTTAAGCGCATAAAAACTTACACTCTTGATTTCTGGCTAAATAAAAGCTGTTGCAATGATATTTCCATGCTGAACTGAGTTGTTCTGGCTCAAATATGAAGGCAAACCCACTTTCCTTTCAGTATTTTGCTGCATTTGGCAGAAACAGGCATATTTGCACATTCGGCCTGAAAATGCTTTTAAGCGCGTAAAAACTTACACTCTTGATTTCTGGCTTAAATAAAAGCTGTTGCAATGATATTTCCATGCTGAACTGAGTTGTTCTGGCTCAAATATGAAGGCAAACCCACTTTCCTTTCAGTATTTTGCTGCATTTGGCAGAAACAGGCATATTTGCTCATTCGGCCTGAAAATGCTTTTAAGCGCATAAAAACTTACACTCTTGATTTCTGGCTAAATAAAAGCTGTTGCAATGATATTTCCATGCTGAACTGAGTTGTTCTGGCTCAAATATGAAGGCAAACCCACTTTCCTTTCAGTATTTTGCTGCATTTGGCAGAAACAGGCATATTTGCTCATTCGGCCTGAAAATGCTTTTAAGCGCATAAAAACTTACACTCTTGATTTCTGGCTAAATAAAAGCTGTTGCAATGATATTTCCATGCTGAACTGAGTTGTTCTGGCTCAAATATGAAGGCAAACCCACTTTCCTTTCAGTATTTTGCTGCATTTGGCAGAAACAGGCATATTTGCTCATTCGGCCTGAAAATGCTTTTAAGCGCATAAAAACTTACACTCTTGATTTCTGGCTAAATAAAAGCTGTTGCAATGATATTTCCATGCTGAACTGAGTTGTTCTGGCTCAAATATGAAGGCAAACCCACTTTCCTTTCAGTATTTTGCTGCATTTGGCAGAAATCAGCTCATTCGGCCTGAAAATGCTTTTAAGCGCATAAAAACTTACACTCTTGATTTCTGGCTAAATAAAAGCTGTTGCAATGATATTTCCATGCTGAACTGAGTTGTTCTGGCTCAAATATGAAGGCAAACCCACTTTCCTTTCAGTATTTTGCTGCATTTGGCAGAAACAGGCATATTTGCTCATTCGGCCTGAAAATGCTTTTAAGCGCATAAAAACTTACACTCTTGATTTCTGGCTAAATAAAAGCTGTTGCAATGATATTTCCATGCTGAACTGAGTTGTTCTGGCTCAAATATGAAGGCAAACCCACTTTCCTTTCCGTATTTTGCTGCATTTGGCAGAAATCAGCTCATTCGGCCTGAAAATGCTTTTAAGCGCGTAAAAACTTACACTCTTGATTTCTGGCTAAATAAAAGCTGTTGTAATGATATTTCCATGCTGAACTGAGTTGTTCTGGCTCAAATATGAAGGCAAACCCACTTTCCTTTCAGTATTTTGCTGCATTTGGCAGAAATCAGCTCATTCGGCCTGAAAATGCTTTTAAGCGCATAAAAACTTACACTCTTGATTTCTGGCTAAATAAAAGCTGTTGCAATGATATTTCCATGCTGAACTGAGTTGTTCTGGCTCAAATATGAAGGCAAACCCACTTTCCTTTCAGTATTTTGCTGCATTTGGCAGAAACAGGCATATTTGCTCATTCGGCCTGAAAATGCTTTTAAGCGCATAAAAACTTACACTCTTGATTTCTGGCTAAATAAAAGCTGTTGCAATGATATTTCCATGCTGAACTGAGTTGTTCTGGCTCAAACATGAAGGCAAACCCACTTTCCTTTCAGTATTTTGCTGCATTTGGCAGAAACAGGCATATTTGCTCATTCGGCCTGAAAATTCTTTTAAGCGCATAAAAACTTACACTCTTGATTTCTGGCTAAATAAAAGCTGTTGCAATGATATTTCCATGCTGAACTGAGTTGTTCTGGCTCAAATATGAAGGCAAACCCACTTTCCTTTCAGTATTTTGCTGCATTTGGCAGAAACAGGCATATTTGCTCATTCGGCCTGAAAATGCTTTTAAGCGCATAAAAACGTACACTCTTGATTTCTGGCTAAATAAAAGCTGTTGCAATGATATTTCCATGCTGAACTGAGTTGTTCTGGCTCAAATATGAAGGCAAACCCACTTTCCTTTCAGTATTTTGCTGCATTTGGCAGAAACAGGCATATTTGCTCATTCGGCCTGAAAATGCTTTTAAGCGCATAAAAACTTACACTCTTGATTTCTGGCTAAATAAAAGCTGTTGCAATGATATTTCCATGCTGAACTGAGTTGTTCTGGCTCAAATATGAAGGCAAACCCACTTTCCTTTCAGTATTTTGCTGCATTTGGCAGAAACAGGCATATTTGCTCATTCGGCCTGAAAATGCTTTTAAGCGCATAAAAACTTACACTCTTGATTTCTGGCTAAATAAAAGCTGTTGCAATGATATTTCCATGCTGAACTGAGTTGTTCTGGCTCAAATATGAAGGCAAACCCACTTTCCTTTCCGTATTTTGCTGCATTTGGCAGAAATCAGCTCATTCGGCCTGAAAATGCTTTTAAGCGCATAAAAACTTACACTCTTGATTTCTGGCTAAATAAAAGCTGTTGCAATGATATTTCCATGCTGAACTGAGTTGTTCTGGCTCAAATATGAAGGCAAACCCACTTTCCTTTCAGTATTTTGCTGCATTTGGCAGAAACAGGCATATTTGCACATTCGGCCTGAAAATGCTTTTAAGCGCGTAAAAACTTACACTCTTGATTTCTGGCTAAATAAAAGCTGTTGTAATGATATTTCCATGCTGAACTGAGTTGTTCTGGCTCAAATATGAAGGCAAACCCACTTTCCTTTCAGTATTTTGCTGCATTTGGCAGAAATCAGCTCATTCGGCCTGAAAATGCTTTTAAGCGCGTAAAAACTTACACTCTTGATTTCTGGCTAAATAAAAGCTGTTGCAATGATATTTCCATGCTGAACTGAGTTGTTCTGGCTCAAATATGAAGGCAAACCCACTTTCCTTTCAGTATTTTGCTGCATTTGGCAGAAACAGGCATATTTGCTCATTCGGCCTGAAAATGCTTTTAAGCGCATAAAAACTTACACTCTTGATTTCTGGCTAAATAAAAGCTGTTGCAATGATATTTCCATATTTCCATGCTGAACTGAGTTGTTCTGGCTCAAATATGAAGGCAAACCCACTTTCCTTTCAGTATTTTGCTGCATTTGGCAGAAATCAGCTCATTCGGCCTGAAAATGCTTTTAAGCGCATAAAAACTTACACTCTTGATTTCTGGCTAAATAAAAGCTGTTGCAATGATATTTCCATGCTGAACTGAGTTGTTCTGGCTCAAATATGAAGGCAAACCCACTTTCCTTTCAGTATTTTGCTGCATTTGGCAGAAACAGGCATATTTGCTCATTCGGCCTGAAAATGCTTTTAAGCGCATAAAAACTTACACTCTTGATTTCTGGCTAAATAAAAGCTGTTGCAATGATATTTCCATGCTGAACTGAGTTGTTCTGGCTCAAATATGAAGGCAAACCCACTTTCCTTTCAGTATTTTGCTGCATTTGGCAGAAACAGGCATATTTGCTCATTCGGCCTGAAAATGCTTTTAAGCGCATAAAAACTTACACTCTTGATTTCTGGCTAAATAAAAGCTGTTGCAATGATATTTCCATGCTGAACTGAGTTGTTCTGGCTCAAATATGAAGGCAAACCCACTTTCCTTTCAGTATTTTGCTGCATTTGGCAGAAACAGGCATATTTGCTCATTCGGCCTGAAAATGCTTTTAAGCGCATAAAAACTTACACTCTAGATTTCTGGCTAAATAAAAGCTGTTGCAATGATATTTCCATGCTGAACTGAGTTGTTCTGGCTCAAATATGAAGGCAAACCCACTTTCCTTTCCGTATTTTGCTGCATTTGGCAGAAATCAGCTCATTCGGCCTGAAAATGCTTTTAAGCGCATAAAAACTTACACTCTTGATTTCTGGCTAAATAAAAGCTGTTGCAATGATATTTCCATGCTGAACTGAGTTGTTCTGACTCAAATATGAAGGCAAACCCACTTTCCTTTCAGTATTTTGCTGCATTTGGCAGAAACAGGCATATTTGCACATTCGGCCTGAAAATGCTTTTAAGCGCGTAAAAACTTACACTCTTGATTTCTGGCTAAATAAAAGCTGTTGTAATGATATTTCCATGCTGAACTGAGTTGTTCTGGCTCAAATATGAAGGCAAACCCACTTTCCTTTCAGTATTTTGCTGCATTTGGCAGAAATCAGCTCATTCGGCCTGAAAATGCTTTTAAGCGCATAAAAACTTACACTCTTGATTTCTGGCTAAATAAAAGCTGTTGCAATGATATTTCCATGCTGAACTGAGTTGTTCTGGCTCAAATATGAAGGCAAACCCACTTTCCTTTCAGTATTTTGCTGCATTTGGCAGAAACAGGCATATTTGCACATTCGGCCTGAAAATGCTTTTAAGCGCGTAAAAACTTACACTCTTGATTTCTGGCTAAATAAAAGCTGTTGCAATGATATTTCCATGCTGAACTGAGTTGTTCTGGCTCAAATATGAAGGCAAACCCACTTTCCTTTCAGTATTTTGCTGCATTTGGCAGAAACAGGCATATTTGCTCATTCGGCCTGAAAATGCTTTTAAGCGCATAAAAACTTACACTCTTGATTTCTGGCTAAATAAAAGCTGTTGCAATGATATTTCCATGCTGAACTGAGTTGTTCTGGCTCAAATATGAAGGCAAACCCACTTTCCTTTCAGTATTTTGCTGCATTTGGCAGAAATCAGCTCATTCGGCCTGAAAATGCTTTTAAGCGCATAAAAACTTACACTCTTGATTTCTGGCTAAATAAAAGCTGTTGCAATGATATTTCCATGCTGAACTGAGTTGTTCTGGCTCAAATATGAAGGCAAACCCACTTTCCTTTCAGTATTTTGCTGCATTTGGCAGAAACAGGCATATTTGCTCATTCGGCCTGAAAATGCTTTTAAGCGCATAAAAACTTACACTCTTGATTTCTGGCTAAATAAAAGCTGTTGCAATGATATTTCCATGCTGAACTGAGTTGTTCTGGCTCAAATATGAAGGCAAACCCACTTTCCTTTCAGTATTTTGCTGCATTTGGCAGAAATCAGCTCATTCGGCCTGAAAATGCTTTTAAGCGCATAAAAACTTACACTCTTGATTTCTGGCTAAATAAAAGCTGTTGCAATGATATTTCCATGCTGAACTGAGTTGTTCTGGCTCAAATATGAAGGCAAACCCACTTTCCTTTCAGTATTTTGCTGCATTTGGCAGAAACAGGCATATTTGCTCATTCGGCCTGAAAATGCTTTTAAGCGCATAAAAACTTACACTCTTGATTTCTGGCTAAATAAAAGCTGTTGCAATGATATTTCCATGCTGAACTGAGTTGTTCTGGCTCAAATATGAAGGCAAACCCACTTTCCTTTCAGTATTTTGCTGCATTTGGCAGAAACAGGCATATTTGCACATTCGGCCTGAAAATGCTTTTAAGCGCATAAAAACTTACACTCTTGATTTCTGGCTAAATAAAAGCTGTTGTAATGATATTTCCATGCTGAACTGAGTTGTTCTGGCTCAAATATGAAGGCAAACCCACTTTCCTTTCAGTATTTTGCTGCATTTGGCAGAAATCAGCTCATTCGGCCTGAAAATGCTTTTAAGCGCATAAAAACTTACACTCTTGATTTCTGGCTAAATAAAAGCTGTTGCAATGATATTTCCATGCTGAACTGAGTTGTTCTGGCTCAAATATGAAGGCAAACCCACTTTCCTTTCAGTATTTTGCTGCATTTGGCAGAAACAGGCATATTTGCACATTCGGCCTGAAAATGCTTTTAAGCGCGTAAAAACTTACACTCTTGATTTCTGGCTAAATAAAAGCTGTTGCAATGATATTTCCATGCTGAACTGAGTTGTTCTGGCTCAAATATGAAGGCAAACCCACTTTCCTTTCAGTATTTTGCTGCATTTGGCAGAAACAGGCATATTTGCTCATTCGGCCTGAAAATGCTTTTAAGCGCATAAAAACTTACACTCTTGATTTCTGGCTAAATAAAAGCTGTTGCAATGATATTTCCATGCTGAACTGAGTTGTTCTGGCTCAAATATGAAGGCAAACCCACTTTCCTTTCAGTATTTTGCTGCATTTGGCAGAAATCAGCTCATTCGGCCTGAAAATGCTTTTAAGCGCATAAAAACTTACACTCTTGATTTCTGGCTAAATAAAAGCTGTTGCAATGATATTTCCATGCTGAACTGAGTTGTTCTGGCTCAAATATGAAGGCAAACCCACTTTCCTTTCAGTATTTTGCTGCATTTGGCAGAAACAGGCATATTTGCACATTCGGCCTGAAAATGCTTTTAAGCGCGTAAAAACTTACACTCTTGATTTCTGGCTAAATAAAAGCTGTTGTAATGATATTTCCATGCTGAACTGAGTTGTTCTGGCTCAAATATGAAGGCAAACCCACTTTCCTTTCAGTATTTTGCTGCATTTGGCAGAAACAGGCATATTTGCACATTCGGCCTGAAAATGCTTTTAAGCGCGTAAAAACTTACACTCTTGATTTCTGGCTAAATAAAAGCTGTTGCAATGATATTTCCATGCTGAACTGAGTTGTTCTGGCTCAAATATGAAGGCAAACCCACTTTCCTTTCAGTATTTTGCTGCATTTGGCAGAAACAGGCATATTTGCACATTCGGCCTGAAAATGCTTTTAAGCGCGTAAAAACTTACACTCTTGATTTCTGGCTAAATAAAAGCTGTTGTAATGATATTTCCATGCTGAACTGAGTTGTTCTGGCTCAAATATGAAGGCAAACCCACTTTCCTTTCAGTATTTTGCTGCATTTGGCAGAAACAGGCATATTTGCACATTCGGCCTGAAAATGCTTTTAAGCGCGTAAAAACTTACACTCTTGATTTCTGGCTAAATAAAAGCTGTTGCAATGATATTTCCATGCTGAACTGAGTTGTTCTGGCTCAAATATGAAGGCAAACCCACTTTCCTTTCAGTATTTTGCTGCATTTGGCAGAAACAGGCATATTTGCACATTCGGCCTGAAAATGCTTTTAAGCGCATAAAAACTTACACTCTTGATTTCTGGCTAAATAAAAGCTGTTGCAATGATATTTCCATGCTGAACTGAGTTGTTCTGGCTCAAATATGAAGGCAAACCCACTTTCCTTTCAGTATTTTGCTGCATTTGGCAGAAACAGGCATATTTGCTCATTCGGCCTGAAAATGCTTTTAAGCGCATAAAAACTTACACTCTTGATTTCTGGCTAAATAAAAGCTGTTGCAATGATATTTCCATGCTGAACTGAGTTGTTCTGGCTCAAATATGAAGGCAAACCCACTTTCCTTTCAGTATTTTGCTGCATTTGGCAGAAATCAGCTCATTCGGCCTGAAAATGCTTTTAAGCGCATAAAAACTTACACTCTTGATTTCTGGCTAAATAAAAGCTGTTGCAATGATATTTCCATGCTGAACTGAGTTGTTCTGGCTCAAATATGAAGGCAAACCCACTTTCCTTTCAGTATTTTGCTGCATTTGGCAGAAACAGGCATATTTGCTCATTCGGCCTAAAAATGCTTTTAAGCGCATAAAAACTTACACTCTTGATTTCTGGCTAAATAAAAGCTGTTGCAATGATATTTCCATGCTGAACTGAGTTGTTCTTGGCTCAAATATGAAGGCAAACCCACTTTCCTTTCAGTATTTTGCTGCATTTGGCAGAAATCAGCTCATTCGGCCTGAAAATGCTTTTAAGCGCATAAAAACTTACACTCTTGATTTCTGGCTAAATAAAAGCTGTTGCAATGATATTTCCATGCTGAACTGAGTTGTTCTGGCTCAAATATGAAGGCAAACCCACTTTCCTTTCAGTATTTTGCTGCATTTGGCAGAAACAGGCATATTTGCTCATTCGGCCTGAAAATGCTTTTAAGCGCATAATAACTTACACTCTTGATTTCTGGCTAAATAAAAGCTGTTGCAATGATATTTCCATGCTGAACTGAGTTGTTCTGGCTCAAATATGAAGGCAAACCCACTTTCCTTTCAGTATTTTGCTGCATTTGGCAGAAACAGTCATATTGCTCATTCGGCCTGAAAATGCTTTTAAGCGCATAAAAACTTACACTCTTGATTTCTGGCTAAATAAAAGCTGTTTGCAATGATATTTCCATGCTGAACTGAGTTGTTCTGGCTCAAATATGAAGGCAAACCCACTTTCCTTTCAGTATTTTGCTGCATTTGGCAGAAACAGCATATTTGCTCATTCGGCCTGAAAATGCTTTTAAGCGCATAAAAACTTACACTCTTGATTTCTGGCTAAATAAAAGCTGTTGCAATGATATTTCCATGCTGAACTGAGTTGTTCTGGCTCAAATATGAAGGCAAACCCACTTTCCTTTCAGTATTTTGCTGCATTTGGCAGAAACAGGCATATTTGCACATTCGGCCTGAAAATGCTTTTAAGCGCGTAAAAACTTACACTCTTGATTTCTGGCTAAATAAAAGCTGTTGTAATGATATTTCCATGCTGAACTGAGTTGTTCTGGCTCAAATATGAAGGCAAACCCACTTTCCTTTCAGTATTTTGCTGCATTTGGCAGAAACAGGCATATTTGCACATTCGGCCTGAAAATGCTTTTAAGCGCGTAAAAACTTACACTCTTGATTTCTGGCTAAATAAAAGCTGTTGCAATGATATTTCCATGCTGAACTGAGTTGTTCTGGCTCAAATATGAAGGCAAACCCACTTTCCTTTCAGTATTTTGCTGCATTTGGCAGAAACAGGCATATTTGCTCATTCGGCCTGAAAATGCTTTTAAGCGCATAAAAACTTACACTCTTGATTTCTGGCTAAATAAAAGCTGTTGCAATGATATTTCCATGCTGAACTGAGTTGTTCTGGCTCAAATATGAAGGCAAACCCACTTTCCTTTCAGTATTTTGCTGCATTTGGCAGAAACAGGCATATTTGCTCATTCGGCCTGAAAATGCTTTTAAGCGCATAAAAACTTACACTCTTGATTTCTGGCTAAATAAAAGCTGTTGCAATGATATTTCCATGCTGAACTGAGTTTTTCTGGCTCAAATATGAAGGCAAACCCACTTTCCTTTCAGTATTTTGCTGCATTTGGCAGAAACAGGCATATTTGCTCATTCGGCCTGAAAATGCTTTTAAGCGCATAAAAACTTACACTCTTGATTTCTGGCTAAATAAAAGCTGTTGCAATGATATTTCCATGCTGAACTGAGTTGTTCTGGCTCAAATATGAAGGCAAACCCACTTTCCTTTCAGTATTTTGCTGCATTTGGCAGAAACAGGCATATTTGCTCATTCGGCCTGAAAATGCTTTTAAGCGCATAAAAACTTACACTCTTGATTTCTGGCTAAATAAAAGCTGTTGCAATGATATTTCCATGCTGAACTGAGTTGTTCTGGCTCAAATATGAAGGCAAACCCACTTTCCTTTCAGTATTTTGCTGCATTTGGCAGAAACAGGCATATTTGCTCATTCGGCCTGAAAATGCTTTTAAGCGCATAAAAACTTACACTCTTGATTTCTGGCTAAATAAAAGCTGTTGCAATGATATTTCCATGCTGAACTGAGTTGTTCTGGCTCAAATATGAAGGCAAACCCACTTTCCTTTCAGTATTTTGCTGCATTTGGCAGAAACAGGCATATTTGCTCATTCGGCCTGAAAATGCTTTTAAGCGCATAAAAACTTACACTCTTGATTTCTGGCTAAATAAAAGCTGTTGCAATGATATTTCCATGCTGAACTGAGTTGTTCTGGCTCAAATATGAAGGCAAACCCACTTTCCTTTCAGTATTTTGCTGCATTTGGCAGAAACAGGCATATTTGCTCATTCGGCCTGAAAATGCTTTTAAGCGCATAAAAACTTACACTCTTGATTTCTGGCTAAATAAAAGCTGTTGCAATGATATTTCCATGCTGAACTGAGTTGTTCTGGCTCAAATATGAAGGCAAACCCACTTTCCTTTCAGTATTTTGCTGCATTTGGCAGAAACAGGCATATTTGCTCATTCGGCCTGAAAATGCTTTTAAGCGCATAAAAACTTACACTCTTGATTTCTGGCTAAATAAAAGCTGTTGCAATGATATTTCCATGCTGAACTGAGTTGTTCTGGCTCAAATATGAAGGCAAACCCACTTTCCTTTCAGTATTTTGCTGCATTTGGCAGAAACAGGCATATTTGCTCATTCGGCCTGAAAATGCTTTTAAGCGCATAAAAACTTACACTCTTGATTTCTGGCTAAATAAAAGCTGTTGCAATGATATTTCCATGCTGAACTGAGTTGTTCTGGCTCAAATATGAAGGCAAACCCACTTTCCTTTCAGTATTTTGCTGCATTTGGCAGAAACAGGCATATTTGCTCATTCGGCCTGAAAATGCTTTTAAGCGCATAAAAACTTACACTCTTGATTTCTGGCTAAATAAAAGCTGTTGCAATGATATTTCCATGCTGAACTGAGTTGTTCTGGCTCAAATATGAAGGCAAACCCACTTTCCTTTCAGTATTTTGCTGCATTTGGCAGAAATCAGCTCATTCGGCCTGAAAATGCTTTTAAGCGCATAAAAACTTACACTCTTGATTTCTGGCTAAATAAAAGCTGTTGCAATGATATTTCCATGCTGAACTGAGTTGTTCTGGCTCAAATATGAAGGCAAACCCACTTTCCTTTCAGTATTTTGCTGCATTTGGCAGAAATCAGCTCATTCGGCCTGAAAATGCTTTTAAGCGCATAAAAACTTACACTCTTGATTTCTGGCTAAATAAAAGCTGTTGCAATGATATTTCCATGCTGAACTGAGTTGTTCTGGCTCAAATATGAAGGCAAACCCACTTTCCTTTCAGTATTTTGCTGCATTTGGCAGAAAACAGGCATATTTGCTCATTCGGCCTGAAAATGCTTTTAAGCGCATAAAAACTTACACTCTTGATTTCTGGCTAAATAAAAGCTGTTGCAATGATATTTCCATGCTGAACTGAGTTGTTCTGGCTCAAATATGAAGGCAAACCCACTTTCCTTTCAGTATTTTGCTGCATTTGGCAGAAACAGGCATATTTGCTCATTCGGCCTGAAAATGCTTTTAAGCGCATAAAAACTTACACTCTTGATTTCTGGCTAAATAAAAGCTGTTGCAATGATATTTCCATGCTGAACTGAGTTGTTCTGGCTCAAATATGAAGGCAAACCCACTTTCCTTTCAGTATTTTGCTGCATTTGGCAGAAACAGGCATATTTGCTCATTTGGCCTGAAAATGCTTTTAAGCGCATAAAAACTTACACTCTTGATTTCTGGCTAAATAAAAGCTGTTGCAATGATATTTCCATGCTGAACTGAGTTGTTCTGGCTCAAATATGAAGGCAAACCCACTTTCCTTTCAGTATTTTGCTGCATTTGGCAGAAACAGGCACATTTGCTCATTCGGCCTGAAAATGCTTTTAAGCGCATAAAAACTTACACTCTTGATTTCTGGCTAAATAAAAGCTGTTGCAATGATATTTCCATGCTGAACTGAGTTGTTCTGGCTCAAATATGAAGGCAAACCCACTTTCCTTTCAGTATTTTGCTGCATTTGGCAGAAACAGGCATATTTGCTCATTCGGCCTGAAAATGCTTTTAAGCGCATAAAAACTTACACTCTTGATTTCTGGCTAAATAAAAGCTGTTGCAATGATATTTCCATGCTGAACTGAGTTGTTCTGGCTCAAATATGAAGGCAAACCCACTTTCCTTTCAGTATTTTGCTGCATTTGGCAGAAACAGGCATATTTGCTCATTCGGCCTGAAAATGCTTTTAAGCGCATAAAAACTTACACTCTTGATTTCTGGCTAAATAAAAGCTGTTGCAATGATATTTCCATGCTGAACTGAGTTGTTCTGGCTCAAATATGAAGGCAAACCCACTTTCCTTTCAGTATTTTGCTGCATTTGGCAGAAACAGGCATATTTGCTCATTCGGCCTGAAAATGCTTTTAAGCGCATAAAAACTTACACTCTTGATTTCTGGCTAAATAAAAGCTGTTGCAATGATATTTCCATGCTGAACTGAGTTGTTCTGGCTCAAATATGAAGGCAAACCCACTTTCCTTTCAGTATTTTGCTGCATTTGGCAGAAACAGGCATATTTGCTCATTCGGCCTGAAAATGCTTTTAAGCGCATAAAAACTTACACTCTTGATTTCTGGCTAAATAAAAGCTGTTGCAATGATATTTCCATGCTGAACTGAGTTGTTCTGGCTCAAATATGAAGGCAAACCCACTTTCCTTTCAGTATTTTGCTGCATTTGGCAGAAACAGGCATATTTGCTCATTCGGCCTGAAAATGCTTTTAAGCGCATAAAAACTTACACTCTTGATTTCTGGCTAAATAAAAGCTGTTGCAATGATATTTCCATGCTGAACTGAGTTGTTCTGGCTCAAATATGAAGGCAAACCCACTTTCCTTTCAGTATTTTGCTGCATTTGGCAGAAACAGGCATATTTGCTCATTCGGCCTGAAAATGCTTTTAAGCGCATAAAAACTTACACTCTTGATTTCTGGCTAAATAAAAGCTGTTGCAATGATATTTCCATGCTGAACTGAGTTGTTCTGGCTCAAATATGAAGGCAAACCCACTTTCCTTTCAGTATTTTGCTGCATTTGGCAGAAACAGGCATATTTGCTCATTCGGCCTGAAAATGCTTTTAAGCGCATAAAAACTTACACTCTTGATTTCTGGCTAAATAAAAGCTGTTGCAATGATATTTCCATGCTGAACTGAGTTGTTCTGGCTCAAATATGAAGGCAAACCCACTTTCCTTTCAGTATTTTGCTGCATTTGGCAGAAATCAGCTCATTCGGCCTGAAAATGCTTTTAAGCGCATAAAAACTTACACTCTTGATTTCTGGCTAAATAAAAGCTGTTGCAATGATATTTCCATGCTGAACTGAGTTGTTCTGGCTCAAATATGAAGGCAAACCCACTTTCCTTTCAGTATTTTGCTGCATTTGGCAGAAATCAGCTCATTCGGCCTGAAAATGCTTTTAAGCGCATAAAAACTTACACTCTTGATTTCTGGCTAAATAAAAGCTGTTGCAATGATATTTCCATGCTGAACTGAGTTGTTCTGGCTCAAATATGAAGGCAAACCCACTTTCCTTTCAGTATTTTGCTGCATTTGGCAGAAACAGGCATATTTGCTCATTCGGCCTGAAAATGCTTTTAAGCGCATAAAAACTTACACTCTTGATTTCTGGCTAAATAAAAGCTGTTGCAATGATATTTCCATGCTGAACTGAGTTGTTCTGGCTCAAATATGAAGGCAAACCCACTTTCCTTTCAGTATTTTGCTGCATTTGGCAGAAACAGGCATATTTGCTCATTCGGCCTGAAAATGCTTTTAAGCGCATAAAAACTTACACTCTTGATTTCTGGCTAAATAAAAGCTGTTGCAATGATATTTCCATGCTGAACTGAGTTGTTCTGGCTCAAATATGAAGGCAAACCCACTTTCCTTTCAGTATTTTGCTGCATTTGGCAGAAACAGGCATATTTGCTCATTCGGCCTGAAAATGCTTTTAAGCGCATAAAAACTTACACTCTTGATTTCTGGCTAAATAAAAGCTGTTGCAATGATATTTCCATGCTGAACTGAGTTGTTCTGGCTCAAATATGAAGGCAAACCCACTTTCCTTTCAGTATTTTGCTGCATTTGGCAGAAACAGGCATATTTGCTCATTCGGCCTGAAAATGCTTTTAAGCGCATAAAAACTTACACTCTTGATTTCTGGCTAAATAAAAGCTGTTGCAATGATATTTCCATGCTGAACTGAGTTGTTCTGGCTCAAATATGAAGGCAAACCCACTTTCCTTTCAGTATTTTGCTGCATTTGGCAGAAACAGGCATATTTGCTCATTCGGCCTGAAAATGCTTTTAAGCGCATAAAAACTTACACTCTTGATTTCTGGCTAAATAAAAGCTGTTGCAATGATATTTCCATGCTGAACTGAGTTGTTCTGGCTCAAATATGAAGGCAAACCCACTTTCCTTTCAGTATTTTGCTGCATTTGGCAGAAACAGGCATATTTGCTCATTCGGCCTGAAAATGCTTTTAAGCGCATAAAAACTTACACTCTTGATTTCTGGCTAAATAAAAGCTGTTGCAATGATATTTCCATGCTGAACTGAGTTGTTCTGGCTCAAATATGAAGGCAAACCCACTTTCCTTTCAGTATTTTGCTGCATTTGGCAGAAACAGGCATATTTGCTCATTCGGCCTGAAAATGCTTTTAAGCGCATAAAAACTTACACTCTTGATTTCTGGCTAAATAAAAGCTGTTGCAATGATATTTCCATGCTGAACTGAGTTGTTCTGGCTCAAATATGAAGGCAAACCCACTTTCCTTTCAGTATTTTGCTGCATTTGGCAGAAACAGGCATATTTGCTCATTCGGCCTGAAAATGCTTTTAAGCGCATTAAAACTTACACTCTTGATTTCTGGCTAAATAAAAGCTGTTGCAATGATATTTCCATGCTGAACTGAGTTGTTCTGGCTCAAATATGAAGGCAAACCACTTTCCTTTCAGTATTTTGCTGCATTTGGCAGAAACAGGCATATTTGCTCATTCGGCCTGAAAATGCTTTTAAGCGCATAATAACTTACACTCTTGATTTCTGGCTAAATAAAAGCTGTTGCAATGATATTTCCATGCTGAACTGAGTTGTTCTGGCTCAAATATGAAGGCAAACCCACTTTCCTTTCAGTATTTTGCTGCATTTGGCAGAAATCAGCTCATTCGGCCTGAAAATGCTTTTAAGCGCATAAAAACTTACACTCTTGATTTCTGGCTAAATAAAAGCTGTTGCAATGATATTTCCATGCTGAACTGAGTTGTTCTGGCTCAAATATGAAGGCAAACCCACTTTCCTTTCAGTATTTTGCTGCATTTGGCAGAAATCAGCTCATTCGGCCTGAAAATGCTTTTAAGCGCATAAAAACTTACACTCTTGATTTCTGGCTAAATAAAAGCTGTTGCAATGATATTTCCATGCTGAACTGAGTTGTTCTGGCTCAAATATGAAGGCAAACCCACTTTCCTTTCAGTATTTTGCTGCATTTGGCAGAAACAGGCATATTTGCTCATTTGGCCTGAAAATGCTTTTAAGCGCATAAAAACTTACACTCTTGATTTCTGGCTAAATAAAAGCTGTTGCAATGATATTTCCATGCTGAACTGAGTTGTTCTGGCTCAAATATGAAGGCAAACCCACTTTCCTTTCAGTATTTTGCTGCATTTGGCAGAAACAGGCATATTTGCTCATTCGGCCTGAAAATGCTTTTAAGCGCATAAAAACTTACACTCTTGATTTCTGGCTAAATAAAAGCTGTTGCAATGATATTTCCATGCTGAACTGAGTTGTTCTGGCTCAAATATGAAGGCAAACCCACTTTCCTTTCAGTATTTTGCTGCATTTGGCAGAAATCAGCTCATTCGGCCTGAAAATGGTTTTAAGCGCATAAAAACTTACACTCTTGATTTCTGGCTAAATAAAAGCTGTTGCAATGATATTTCCATGCTGAACTGAGTTGTTCTGGCTCAAATATGAAGGCAAACCCACTTTCCTTTCAGTATTTTGCTGCATTTGGCAGAAACAGGCATATTTGCTCATTCGGCCTGAAAATGCTTTTAAGCGCATAAAAACTTACACTCTTGATTTCTGGCTAAATAAAAGCTGTTGCAATGATATTTCCATGCTGAACTGAGTTGTTCTGGCTCAAATATGAAGGCAAACCCACTTTCCTTCAGTATTTTGCTGCATTTGGCAGAAACAGGCATATTTGCTCATTCGGCCTGAAAATGCTTTTAAGCGCATAATAACTTACACTCTTGAATTCTGGCTAAATAAAAGCTGTTGCAATGATATTTCCATGCTGAACTGAGTTGTTCTGGCTCAAATATGAAGGCAAACCCACTTTCCTTTCAGTATTTTGCTGCATTTGGCAGAAACAGGCATATTTGCTCATTCGGCCTGAAAATGCTTTTAAGCGCATAAAAACTTACACTCTTGATTTCTGGCTAAATAAAAGCTGTTGCAATGATATTTCCATGCTGAACTGAGTTGTTCTGGCTCAAATATGAAGGCAAACCCACTTTCCTTTCAGTATTTTGCTGCATTTGGCAGAAACAGGCATATTTGCTCATTCGGCCTGAAAATGCTTTTAAGCGCATAAAAACTTACACTCTTGATTTCTGGCTAAATAAAAGCTGTTGCAATGATATTTCCATGCTGAACTGAGTTGTTCTGGCTCAAATATGAAGGCAAACCCACTTTCCTTTCAGTATTTTGCTGCATTTGGCAGAAACAGGCATATTTGCTCATTCGGCCTGAAAATGCTTTTAAGCGCATAAAAACTTACACTCTTGATTTCTGGCTAAATAAAAGCTGTTGCAATGATATTTCCATGCTGAACTGAGTTGTTCTGGCTCAAATATGAAGGCAAACCCACTTTCCTTTCAGTATTTTGCTGCATTTGGCAGAAACAGGCATATTTGCTCATTCGGCCTGAAAATGCTTTTAAGCGCATAAAAACTTACACTCTTGATTTCTGGCTAAATAAAAGCTGTTGCAATGATATTTCCATGCTGAACTGAGTTGTTCTGGCTCAAATATGAAGGCAAACCCACTTTCCTTTCAGTATTTTGCTGCATTTGGCAGAAATCAGCTCATTCGGCCTGAAAATGCTTTTAAGCGCATAAAAACTTACACTCTTGATTTCTGGCTAAATAAAAGCTGTTGCAATGATATTTCCATGCTGAACTGAGTTGTTCTGGCTCAAATATGAAGGCAAACCCACTTTCCTTTCAGTATTTTGCTGCATTTGGCAGAAATCAGCTCATTCGGCCTGAAAATGCTTTTAAGCGCATAAAAACTTACACTCTTGATTTCTGGCTAAATAAAAGCTGTTGCAATGATATTTCCATGCTGAACTGAGTTGTTCTGGCTCAAATATGAAGGCAAACCCACTTTCCTTTCAGTATTTTGCTGCATTTGGCAGAAATCAGCTCATTCGGCCTGAAAATGCTTTTAAGCGCATAAAAACTTACACTCTTGATTTCTGGCTAAATAAAAGCTGTTGCAATGATATTTCCATGCTGAACTGAGTTGTTCTGGCTCAAATATGAAGGCAAACCCACTTTCCTTTCAGTATTTTGCTGCATTTGGCAGAAAAAGGCATATTTGCTCATTCGGCCTGAAAATGCTTTTAAGCGCATAAAAACTTACACTCTTGATTTCTGGCTAAATAAAAGCTGTTGCAATGATATTTCCATGCTGAACTGAGTTGTTCTGGCTCAAATATGAAGGCAAACCCACTTTCCTTTCAGTTTTTTGCTGCATTTGGCAGAAACAGGCATATTTGCTCATTCGGCCTGAAAATGCTTTTAAGCGCATAAAAACTTACACTCTTGATTTCTGGCTAAATAAAAGCTGTTGCAATGATATTTCCATGCTGAACTGAGTTGTTCTGGCTCAAATATGAAGGCAAACCCACTTTCCTTTCAGTATTTTGCTGCATTTGGCATAAACAGGCATATTTGCTCATTCGGCCTGAAAATGCTTTTAAGCGCATAAAAACTTACACTCTTGATTTCTGGCTAAATAAAAGCTGTTGCAATGATATTTCCATGCTGAACTGAGTTGTTCTGGCTCAAATATGAAGGCAAACCCACTTTCCTTTCAGTATTTTGCTGCATTTGGCAGAAACAGGCATATTTGCTCATTCGGCCTGAAAATGCTTTTAAGCGCATAAAAACTTACACTCTTGATTTCTGGCTAAATAAAAGCTGTTGCAATGATATTTCCATGCTGAACTGAGTTGTTCTGGCTCAAATATGAAGGCAAACCCACTTTCCTTTCAGTATTTTGCTGCATTTGGCAGAAACAGGCATATTTGCTCATTCGGCCTGAAAATGCTTTTAAGCGCATAAAAACTTACACTCTTGATTTCTGGCTAAATAAAAGCTGTTGCAATGATATTTCCATGCTGAACTGAGTTGTTCTGGCTCAAATATGAAGGCAAACCCACTTTCCTTTCCGTATTTTGCTGCATTTGGCAGAAATCAGCTCATTCGGCCTGAAAATGCTTTTAAGCGCATAAAAACTTACACTCTTGATTTCTGGCTAAATAAAAGCTGTTGCAATGATATTTCCATGCTGAACTGAGTTGTTCTGGCTCAAATATGAAGGCAAACCCACTTTCCTTTCAGTATTTTGCTGCATTTGGCAGAAACAGGCATATTTGCACATTCGGCCTGAAAATGCTTTTAAGCGCGTAAAAACTTACACTCTTGATTTCTGGCTAAATAAAAGCTGTTGTAATGATATTTCCATGCTGAACTGAGTTGTTCTGGCTCAAATATGAAGGCAAACCCACTTTCCTTTCAGTATTTTGCTGCATTTGGCAGAAATCAGCTCATTCGGCCTGAAAATGCTTTTAAGCGCATAAAAACTTACACTCTTGATTTCTGGCTAAATAAAAGCTGTTGCAATGATATTTCCATGCTGAACTGAGTTGTTCTGGCTCAAATATGAAGGCAAACCCACTTTCTTTTCAGTATTTTGCTGCATTTGGCAGAAACAGGCATATTTGCACATTCGGCCTGAAAATGCTTTTAAGCGCGTAAAAACTTACACTCTTGATTTCTGGCTAAATAAAAGCTGTTGCAATGATATTTCCATGCTGAACTGAGTTGTTCTGGCTCAAATATGAAGGCAAACCCACTTTCCTTTCAGTATTTTGCTGCATTTGGCAGAAACAGGCATATTTGCTCATTCGGCCTGAAAATGCTTTTAAGCGCATAAAAACTTACACTCTTGATTTCTGGCTAAATAAAAGCTGTTGCAATGATATTTCCATGCTGAACTGAGTTGTTCTGGCTCAAATATGAAGGCAAACCCACTTTCCTTTCAGTATTTTGCTGCATTTGGCAGAAATCAGCTCATTCGGCCTGAAAATGCTTTTAAGCGCATAAAAACTTACACTCTTGATTTCTGGCTAAATAAAAGCTGTTGCAATGATATTTCCATGCTGAACTGAGTTGTTCTGGCTCAAATATGAAGGCAAACCCACTTTCCTTTCAGTATTTTGCTGCATTTGGCAGAAACAGGCATATTTGCTCATTCGGCCTGAAAATGCTTTTAAGCGCATAAAAACTTACACTCTTGATTTCTGGCTAAATAAAAGCTGTTGCAATGATATTTCCATGCTGAACTGAGTTGTTCTGGCTCAAATATGAAGGCAAACCCACTTTCCTTTCAGTATTTTGCTGCATTTGGCAGAAACAGGCATATTTGCACATTCGGCCTGAAAATGCTTTTAAGCGCATAAAAACTTACAATCTTGATTTCTGGCTAAATAAAAGCTGTTGTAATGATATTTCCATGCTGAACTGAGTTGTTCTGGCTCAAATATGAAGGCAAACCCACTTTCCTTTCAGTATTTTGCTGCATTTGGCAGAAACAGGCATATTTGCACATTCGGCCTGAAAATGCTTTTAAGCGCGTAAAAACTTACACTCTTGATTTCTGGCTAAATAAAAGCTGTTGTAATGATATTTCCATGCTGAACTGAGTTGTTCTGGCTCAAATATGAAGGCAAACCCACTTTCCTTTCAGTATTTTGCTGCATTTGGCAGAAACAGGCATATTTGCACATTCGGCCTGAAAATGCTTTTAAGCGCGTAAAAACTTACACTCTTGATTTCTGGCTAAATAAAAGCTGTTGTAATGATATTTCCATGCTGAACTGAGTTGTTCTGGCTCAAATATGAAGGCAAACCCACTTTCCTTTCAGTATTTTGCTGCATTTGGCAGAAACAGGCATATTTGCACATTCGGCCTGAAAATGCTTTTAAGCGCGTAAAAACTTACACTCTTGATTTCTGGCTAAATAAAAGCTGTTGTAATGATATTTCCATGCTGAACTGAGTTGTTCTGGCTCAAATATGAAGGCAAACCCACTTTCCTTTCAGTATTTTGCTGCATTTGGCAGAAATCAGCTCATTCGGCCTGAAAATGCTTTTAAGCGCATAAAAACTTACACTCTTGATTTCTGGCTAAATAAAAGCTGTTGCAATGATATTTCCATGCTGAACTGAGTTGTTCTGGCTCAAATATGAAGGCAAACCCACTTTCCTTTCAGTATTTTGCTGCATTTGGCAGAAACAGGCATATTTGCACATTCGGCCTGAAAATGCTTTTAAGCGCGTAAAAACTTACACTCTTGATTTCTGGCTAAATAAAAGCTGTTGCAATGATATTTCCATGCTGAACTGAGTTGTTCTGGCTCAAATATGAAGGCAAACCCACTTTCCTTTCAGTATTTTGCTGCATTTGGCAGAAACAGGCATATTTGCTCATTCGGCCTGAAAATGCTTTTAAGCGCATAAAAACTTACACTCTTGATTTCTGGCTAAATAAAAGCTGTTGCAATGATATTTCCATGCTGAACTGAGTTGTTCTGGCTCAAATATGAAGGCAAACCCACTTTCCTTTCAGTATTTTGCTGCATTTGGCAGAAATCAGCTCATTCGGCCTGAAAATGCTTTTAAGCGCATAAAAACTTACACTCTTGATTTCTGGCTAAATAAAAGCTGTTGCAATGATATTTCCATGCTGAACTGAGTTGTTCTGGCTCAAATATGAAGGCAAACCCACTTTCCTTTCAGTATTTTGCTGCATTTGGCAGAAACAGGCATATTTGCTCATTCGGCCTAAAAATGCTTTTAAGCGCATAAAAACTTACACTCTTGATTTCTGGCTAAATAAAAGCTGTTGCAATGATATTTCCATGCTGAACTGAGTTGTTCTGGCTCAAATATGAAGGCAAACCCACTTTCCTTTCCGTATTTTGCTGCATTTGGCAGAAATCAGCTCATTCGGCCTGAAAATGCTTTTAAGCGCATAAAAACTTACACTCTTGATTTCTGGCTAAATAAAAGCTGTTGCAATGATATTTCCATGCTGAACTGAGTTGTTCTGGCTCAAATATGAAGGCAAACCCACTTTCCTTTCAGTATTTTGCTGAATTTGGCAGAAACAGGCATATTTGCACATTCGGCCTGAAAATGCTTTTAAGCGCGTAAAAACTTACACTCTTGATTTCTGGCTAAATAAAAGCTGTTGCAATGATATTTCCATGCTGAACTGAGTTGTTCTGGCTCAAATATGAAGGCAAACCCACTTTCCTTTCAGTATTTTGCTGCATTTGGCAGAAACAGGCATATTTGCACATTCGGCCTGAAAATGCTTTTAAGCGCATAAAAACTTACACTCTTGATTTCTGGCTAAATAAAAGCTGTTGCAATGATATTTCCATGCTGAACTGAGTTGTTCTGGCTCAAATATGAAGGCAAACCCACTTTCCTTTCAGTATTTTGCTGCATTTGGCAGAAACAGGCATATTTGCTCATTCGGCCTAAAAATGCTTTTAAGCGCATAAAAACTTACACTCTTGATTTCTGGCTAAATAAAAGCTGTTGCAATGATATTTCCATGCTGAACTGAGTTGTTCTGGCTCAAATATGAAGGCAAACCCACTTTCCTTTCCGTATTTTGCTGCATTTGGCAGAAATCAGCTCATTCGGCCTGAAAATGCTTTTAAGCGCATAAAAACTTACACTCTTGATTTCTGGCTAAATAAAAGCTGTTGCAATGATATTTCCATGCTGAACTGAGTTTTTCTGGCTCAAATATGAAGGCAAACCCACTTTCCTTTCAGTATTTTGCTGCATTTGGCAGAAACAGGCATATTTGCACATTCGGCCTGAAAATGCTTTTAAGCGCGTAAAAACTTACACTCTTGATTTCTGGCTAAATAAAAGCTGTTGCAATGATATTTCCATGCTGAACTGAGTTGTTCTGGCTCAAATATGAAGGCAAACCCACTTTCCTTTCAGTATTTTGCTGCATTTGGCAGAAACAGGCATATTTGCACATTCGGCCTGAAAATGCTTTTAAGCGCATAAAAACTTACACTCTTGATTTCTGGCTAAATAAAAGCTGTTGCAATGATATTTCCATGCTGAACTGAGTTGTTCTGGCTCAAATATGAAGGCAAACCCACTTTCCTTTCAGTATTTTGCTGCATTTGGCAGAAACAGGCATATTTGCTCATTCGGCCTGAAAATGCTTTTAAGCGCATAAAAACTTACACTCTTGATTTCTGGCTAAATAAAAGCTGTTGCAATGATATTTCCATGCTGAACTGAGTTGTTCTGGCTCAAATATGAAGGCAAACCCACTTTCCTTTCAGTATTTTGCTGCATTTGGCAGAAATCAGCTCATTCGGCCTGAAAATGCTTTTAAGCGCATAAAAACTTACACTCTTGATTTCTGGCTAAATAAAAGCTGTTGCAATGATATTTCCATGCTGAACTGAGTTGTTCTGGCTCAAATATGAAGGCAAACCCACTTTCCTTTCAGTATTTTGCTGCATTTGGCAGAAACAGGCATATTTGCTCATTCGGCCTGAAAATGCTTTTAAGCGCATAAAAACTTACACTCTTGATTTCTGGCTAAATAAAAGCTGTTGCAATGATATTTCCATGCTGAACTGAGTTGTTCTTGCTCAAATATGAAGGCAAACCCACTTTCCTTTCAGTATTTTGCTGCATTTGGCAGAAATCAGCTCATTCGGCCTGAAAATGCTTTTAAGCGCATAAAAACTTACACTCTTGATTTCTGGCTAAATAAAAGCTGTTGCAATGATATTTCCATGCTGAACTGAGTTGTTCTGGCTCAAATATGAAGGCAAACCCACTTTCCTTTCAGTATTTTGCTGCATTTGGCAGAAACAGGCATATTTGCTCATTCGGCCTGAAAATGCTTTTAAGCGCATAAAAACTTACACTCTTGATTTCTGGCTAAATAAAAGCTGTTGCAATGATATTTCCATGCTGAACTGAGTTGTTCTGGCTCAAATATGAAGGCAAACCCACTTTCCTTTCAGTATTTTGCTGCATTTGGCAGAAACAGGCATATTTGCTCATTCGGCCTGAAAATGCTTTTAAGCGCATAATAACTTACACTCTTGATTTCTGGCTAAATAAAAGCTGTTGCAATGATATTTCCATGCTGAACTGAGTTGTTCTGGCTCAAATATGAAGGCAAACCCACTTTCCTTTCAGTATTTTGCTGCATTTGGCAGAAACAGGCATATTTGCTCATTCGGCCTGAAAATGCTTTTAAGCGCATAAAAACTTACACTCTTGATTTCTGGCTAAATAAAAGCTGTTGCAATGATATTTCCATGCTGAACTGAGTTGTTCTGGCTCAAATATGAAGGCAAACCCACTTTCCTTTCAGTATTTTGCTGCATTTGGCAGAAACAGGCATATTTGCTCATTTGGCCTGAAAATGCTTTTAAGCGCATAAAAACTTACACTCTTGATTTCTGGCTAAATAAAAGCTGTTGCAATGATATTTCCATGCTGAACTGAGTTGTTCTGGCTCAAATATGAAGGCAAACCCACTTTCCTTTCAGTATTTTGCTGCATTTGGCAGAAACAGGCATATTTGCTCATTCGGCCTGAAAATGCTTTTAAGCGCATAAAAACTTACACTCTTGATTTCTGGCTAAATAAAAGCTGTTGCAATGATATTTCCATGCTGAACTGAGTTGTTCTGGCTCAAATATGAAGGCAAACCCACTTTCCTTTCAGTATTTTGCTGCATTTGGCAGAAATCAGCTCATTCGGCCTGAAAATGCTTTTAAGCGCATAAAAACTTACACTCTTGATTTCTGGCTAAATAAAAGCTGTTGCAATGATATTTCCATGCTGAACTGAGTTGTTCTGGCTCAAATATGAAGGCAAACCCACTTTCCTTTCAGTATTTTGCTGCATTTGGCAGAAACAGGCATATTTGCTCATTCGGCCTGAAAATGCTTTTAAGCGCATAAAAACTTACACTCTTGATTTCTGGCTAAATAAAAGCTGTTGCAATGATATTTCCATGCTGAATTGAGTTGTTCTGGCTCAAATATGAAGGCAAACCCACTTTCCTTTCAGTATTTTGCTGCATTTGGCAGAAACAGGCATATTTGCTCATTCGGCCTGAAAATGCTTTTAAGCGCATAAAAACTTACACTCTTGATTTCTGGCTAAATAAAAGCTGTTGCAATGATATTTCCATGCTGAACTGAGTTGTTCTGGCTCAAATATGAAGGCAAACCCACTTTCCTTTCAGTATTTTGCTGCATTTGGCAGAAATCAGCTCATTCGGCCTGAAAATGCTTTTAAGCGCATAAAAACTTACACCCTTGATTTCTGGCTAAATAAAAGCTGTTGCAATGATATTTCCATGCTGAACTGAGTTGTTCTGGCTCAAATATGAAGGCAAACCCACTTTCCTTTCAGTATTTTGCTGCATTTGGCAGAAATCAGCTCATTCGGCCTGAAAATGCTTTTAAGCGCATAAAAACTTACACTCTTGATTTCTGGCTAAATAAAAGCTGTTGCAATGATATTTCCATGCTGAACTGAGTTGTTCTGGCTCAAATATGAAGGCAAACCCACTTTCCTTTCAGTATTTTGCTGCATTTGGCAGAAACAGGCATATTTGCTCATTTGGCCTGAAAATGCTTTTAAGCGCATAAAAACTTACACTCTTGATTTCTGGCTAAATAAAAGCTGTTGCAATGATATTTCCATGCTGAACTGAGTTGTTCTGGCTCAAATATGAAGGCAAACCCACTTTCCTTTCAGTATTTTGCTGCATTTGGCAGAAACAGGCATATTTGCTCATTCGGCCTGAAAATGCTTTTAAGCGCATAAAAACTTACACTCTTGATTTCTGGCTAAATAAAAGCTGTTGCAATGATATTTCCATGCTGAACTGAGTTGTTCTGGCTCAAATATGAAGGCAAACCCACTTTCCTTTCAGTATTTTGCTGCATTTGGCAGAAACAGGCATATTTGCTCATTCGGCCTGAAAATGCTTTTAAGCGCATAAAAACTTACACTCTTGATTTCTGGCTAAATAAAAGCTGTTGCAATGATATTTCCATGCTGAACTGAGTTGTTCTGGCTCAAATATGAAGGCAAACCCACTTTCCTTTCAGTATTTTGCTGCATTTGGCAGAAACAGGCATATTTGCACATTCGGCCTGAAAATGCTTTTAAGCGCGTAAAAACTTACACTCTTGATTTCTGGCTAAATAAAAGCTGTTGTAATGATATTTCCATGCTGAACTGAGTTGTTCTGGCTCAAATATGAAGGCAAACCCACTTTCCTTTCAGTATTTTGCTGCATTTGGCAGAAATCAGCTCATTCGGCCTGAAAATGCTTTTAAGCGCATAAAAACTTACACTCTTGATTTCTGGCTAAATAAAAGCTGTTGCAATGATATTTCCATGCTGAACTGAGTTGTTCTGGCTCAAATATGAAGGCAAACCCACTTTCCTTTCAGTATTTTGCTGCATTTGGCAGAAACAGGCATATTTGCACATTCGGCCTGAAAATGCTTTTAAGCGCGTAAAAACTTACACTCTTGATTTCTGGCTAAATAAAAGCTGTTGCAATGATATTTCCATGCTGAACTGAGTTGTTCTGGCTCAAATATGAAGGCAAACCCACTTTCCTTTCAGTATTTTGCTGCATTTGGCAGAAACAGGCATATTTGCTCATTCGGCCTGAAAATGCTTTTAAGCGCATAAAAACTTACACTCTTGATTTCTGGCTAAATAAAAGCTGTTGCAATGATATTTCCATGCTGAACTGAGTTGTTCTGGCTCAAATATGAAGGCAAACCCACTTTCCTTTCAGTATTTTGCTGCATTTGGCAGAAATCAGCTCATTCGGCCTGAAAATGCTTTTAAGCGCATAAAAACTTACACTCTTGATTTCTGGCTAAATAAAAGCTGTTGCAATGATATTTCCATGCTGAACTGAGTTGTTCTGGCTCAAATATGAAGGCAAACCCACTTTCCTTTCAGTATTTTGCTGCATTTGGCAGAAACAGGCATATTTGCTCATTCGGCCTAAAAATGCTTTTAAGCGCATAAAAACTTACACTCTTGATTTCTGGCTAAATAAAAGCTGTTGCAATGATATTTCCATGCTGAACTGAGTTGTTCTGGCTCAAATATGAAGGCAAACCCACTTTCCTTTCCGTATTTTGCTGCATTTGGCAGAAATCAGCTCATTCGGCCTGAAAATGCTTTTAAGCGCATAAAAACTTACACTCTTGATTTCTGGCTAAATAAAAGCTGTTGCAATGATATTTCCATGCTGAACTGAGTTGTTCTGGCTCAAATATGAAGGCAAACCCACTTTCCTTTCAGTATTTTGCTGCATTTGGCAGAAATCAGCTCATTCGGCCTGAAAATGCTTTTAAGCGCATAAAAACTTACACTCTTGATTTCTGGCTAAATAAAAGCTGTTGCAATGATATTTCCATGCTGAACTGAGTTGTTCTGGCTCAAATATGAAGGCAAACCCACTTTCCTTTCAGTATTTTGCTGCATTTGGCAGAAACAGGCATATTTGCTCATTCGGCCTGAAAATGCTTTTAAGCGCATAAAAACTTACACTCTTGATTTCTGGCTAAATAAAAGCTGTTGCAATGATATTTCCATGCTGAACTGAGTTGTTCTTGCTCAAATATGAAGGCAAACCCACTTTCCTTTCAGTATTTTGCTGCATTTGGCAGAAATCAGCTCATTCGGCCTGAAAATGCTTTTAAGCGCATAAAAACTTACACTCTTGATTTCTGGCTAAATAAAAGCTGTTGCAATGATATTTCCATGCTGAACTGAGTTGTTCTGGCTCAAATATGAAGGCAAACCCACTTTCCTTTCAGTATTTTGCTGCATTTGGCAGAAACAGGCATATTTGCTCATTCGGCCTGAAAATGCTTTTAAGCGCATAAAAACTTACACTCTTGATTTCTGGCTAAATAAAAGCTGTTGCAATGATATTTCCATGCTGAACTGAGTTGTTCTGGCTCAAATATGAAGGCAAACCCACTTTCCTTTCAGTATTTTGCTGCATTTGGCAGAAACAGGCATATTTGCTCATTCGGCCTGAAAATGCTTTTAAGCGCATAATAACTTACACTCTTGATTTCTGGCTAAATAAAAGCTGTTGCAATGATATTTCCATGCTGAACTGAGTTGTTCTGGCTCAAATATGAAGGCAAACCCACTTTCCTTTCAGTATTTTGCTGCATTTGGCAGAAACAGGCATATTTGCTCATTCGGCCTGAAAATGCTTTTAAGCGCATAAAAACTTACACTCTTGATTTCTGGCTAAATAAAAGCTGTTGCAATGATATTTCCATGCTGAACTGAGTTGTTCTGGCTCAAATATGAAGGCAAACCCACTTTCCTTTCAGTATTTTGCTGCATTTGGCAGAAACAGGCATATTTGCTCATTTGGCCTGAAAATGCTTTTAAGCGCATAAAAACTTACACTCTTGATTTCTGGCTAAATAAAAGCTGTTGCAATGATATTTCCATGCTGAACTGAGTTGTTCTGGCTCAAATATGAAGGCAAACCCACTTTCCTTTCAGTATTTTGCTGCATTTGGCAGAAACAGGCATATTTGCTCATTCGGCCTGAAAATGCTTTTAAGCGCATAAAAACTTACACTCTTGATTTCTGGCTAAATAAAAGCTGTTGCAATGATATTTCCATGCTGAACTGAGTTGTTCTGGCTCAAATATGAAGGCAAACCCACTTTCCTTTCAGTATTTTGCTGCATTTGGCAGAAATCAGCTCATTCGGCCTGAAAATGCTTTTAAGCGCATAAAAACTTACACTCTTGATTTCTGGCTAAATAAAAGCTGTTGCAATGATATTTCCATGCTGAACTGAGTTGTTCTGGCTCAAATATGAAGGCAAACCCACTTTCCTTTCAGTATTTTGCTGCATTTGGCAGAAACAGGCATATTTGCTCATTCGGCCTGAAAATGCTTTTAAGCGCATAAAAACTTACACTCTTGATTTCTGGCTAAATAAAAGCTGTTGCAATGATATTTCCATGCTGAATTGAGTTGTTCTGGCTCAAATATGAAGGCAAACCCACTTTCCTTTCAGTATTTTGCTGCATTTGGCAGAAACAGGCATATTTGCTCATTCGGCCTGAAAATGCTTTTAAGCGCATAAAAACTTACACTCTTGATTTCTGGCTAAATAAAAGCTGTTGCAATGATATTTCCATGCTGAACTGAGTTGTTCTGGCTCAAATATGAAGGCAAACCCACTTTCCTTTCAGTATTTTGCTGCATTTGGCAGAAATCAGCTCATTCGGCCTGAAAATGCTTTTAAGCGCATAAAAACTTACACCCTTGATTTCTGGCTAAATAAAAGCTGTTGCAATGATATTTCCATGCTGAACTGAGTTGTTCTGGCTCAAATATGAAGGCAAACCCACTTTCCTTTCAGTATTTTGCTGCATTTGGCAGAAACAGGCATATTTGCTCATTTGGCCTGAAAATGCTTTTAAGCGCATAAAAACTTACACTCTTGATTTCTGGCTAAATAAAAGCTGTTGCAATGATATTTCCATGCTGAACTGAGTTGTTCTGGCTCAAATATGAAGGCAAACCCACTTTCCTTTCAGTATTTTGCTGCATTTGGCAGAAACAGGCATATTTGCTCATTCGGCCTGAAAATGCTTTTAAGCGCATAAAAACTTACACTCTTGATTTCTGGCTAAATAAAAGCTGTTGCAATGATATTTCCATGCTGAACTGAGTTGTTCTGGCTCAAATATGAAGGCAAACCCACTTTCCTTTCAGTATTTTGCTGCATTTGGCAGAAACAGGCATATTTGCTCATTCGGCCTGAAAATGCTTTTAAGCGCATAAAAACTTACACTCTTGATTTCTGGCTAAATAAAAGCTGTTGCAATGATATTTCCATGCTGAACTGAGTTGTTCTGGCTCAAATATGAAGGCAAACCCACTTTCCTTTCAGTATTTTGCTGCATTTGGCAGAAACAGGCATATTTGCACATTCGGCCTGAAAATGCTTTTAAGCGCATAAAAACTTACACTCTTGATTTCTGGCTAAATAAAAGCTGTTGCAATGATATTTCCATGCTGAACTGAGTTGTTCTGGCTCAAATATGAAGGCAAACCCACTTTCCTTTCAGTATTTTGCTGCATTTGGCAGAAACAGGCATATTTGCTCATTCGGCCTGAAAATGCTTTTAAGCGCATAAAAACTTACACTCTTGATTTCTGGCTAAATAAAAGCTGTTGCAATGATATTTCCATGCTGAACTGAGTTGTTCTGGCTCAAATATGAAGGCAAACCCACTTTCCTTTCAGTATTTTGCTGCATTTGGCAGAAACAGGCATATTTGCTCATTCGGCCTGAAAATGCTTTTAAGCGCATAAAAACTTACACTCTTGATTTCTGGCTAAATAAAAGCTGTTGCAATGATATTTCCATGCTGAACTGAGTTGTTCTGGCTCAAATATGAAGGCAAACCCACTTTCCTTTCAGTATTTTGCTGCATTTGGCAGAAACAGGCATATTTGCTCATTCGGCCTGAAAATGCTTTTAAGCGCATAAAAACTTACACTCTTGATTTCTGGCTAAATAAAAGCTGTTGCAATGATATTTCCATGCTGAACTGAGTTGTTCTGGCTCAAATATGAAGGCAAACCCACTTTCCTTTCAGTATTTTGCTGCATTTGGCAGAAACAGGCATATTTGCTCATTCGGCCTGAAAATGCTTTTAAGCGCATAAAAACTTACACTCTTGATTTCTGGCTAAATAAAAGCTGTTGCAATGATATTTCCATGCTGAACTGAGTTGTTCTGGCTCAAATATGAAGGCAAACCCACTTTCCTTTCAGTATTTTGCTGCATTTGGCAGAAACAGGCATATTTGCTCATTCGGCCTGAAAATGCTTTTAAGCGCATAAAAACTTACACTCTTGATTTCTGGCTAAATAAAAGCTGTTGCAATGATATTTCCATGCTGAACTGAGTTGTTCTGGCTCAAATATGAAGGCAAACCCACTTTCCTTTCAGTATTTTGCTGCATTTGGCAGAAACAGGCATATTTGCTCATTCGGCCTGAAAATGCTTTTAAGCGCATAAAAACTTACACTCTTGATTTCTGGCTAAATAAAAGCTGTTGCAATGATATTTCCATGCTGAACTGAGTTGTTCTGGCTCAAATATGAAGGCAAACCCACTTTCCTTTCAGTATTTTGCTGCATTTGGCAGAAACAGGCATATTTGCTCATTCGGCCTGAAAATGCTTTTAAGCGCATAAAAACTTACACTCTTGATTTCTGGCTAAATAAAAGCTGTTGCAATGATATTTCCATGCTGAACTGAGTTGTTCTGGCTCAAATATGAAGGCAAACCCACTTTCCTTTCAGTATTTTGCTGCATTTGGCAGAAACAGGCATATTTGCTCATTCGGCCTGAAAATGCTTTTAAGCGCATAAAAACTTACACTCTTGATTTCTGGCTAAATAAAAGCTGTTGCAATGATATTTCCATGCTGAACTGAGTTGTTCTGGCTCAAATATGAAGGCAAACCCACTTTCCTTTCAGTATTTTGCTGCATTTGGCAGAAACAGGCATATTTGCTCATTCGGCCTGAAAATGCTTTTAAGCGCATAAAAACTTACACTCTTGATTTCTGGCTAAATAAAAGCTGTTGCAATGATATTTCCATGCTGAACTGAGTTGTTCTGGCTCAAATATGAAGGCAAACCCACTTTCCTTTCAGTATTTTGCTGCATTTGGCAGAAACAGGCATATTTGCTCATTCGGCCTGAAAATGCTTTTAAGCGCATAAAAACTTACACTCTTGATTTCTGGCTAAATAAAAGCTGTTGCAATGATATTTCCATGCTGAACTGAGTTGTTCTGGCTCAAATATGAAGGCAAACCCACTTTCCTTTCAGTATTTTGCTGCATTTGGCAGAAACAGGCATATTTGCTCATTCGGCCTGAAAATGCTTTTAAGCGCATAAAAACTTACACTCTTGATTTCTGGCTAAATAAAAGCTGTTGCAATGATATTTCCATGCTGAACTGAGTTGTTCTGGCTCAAATATGAAGGCAAACCCACTTTCCTTTCAGTATTTTGCTGCATTTGGCAGAAACAGGCATATTTGCTCATTCGGCCTGAAAATGCTTTTAAGCGCATAAAAACTTACACTCTTGATTTCTGGCTAAATAAAAGCTGTTGCAATGATATTTCCATGCTGAACTGAGTTGTTCTGGCTCAAATATGAAGGCAAACCCACTTTCCTTTCAGTATTTTGCTGCATTTGGCAGAAACAGGCATATTTGCTCATTCGGCCTGAAAATGCTTTTAAGCGCATAAAAACTTACACTCTTGATTTCTGGCTAAATAAAAGCTGTTGCAATGATATTTCCATGCTGAACTGAGTTGTTCTGGCTCAAATATGAAGGCAAACCCACTTTCCTTTCAGTATTTTGCTGCATTTGGCAGAAACAGGCATATTTGCTCATTCGGCCTGAAAATGCTTTTAAGCGCATAAAAACTTACACTCTTGATTTCTGGCTAAATAAAAGCTGTTGCAATGATATTTCCATGCTGAACTGAGTTGTTCTGGCTCAAATATGAAGGCAAACCCACTTTCCTTTCAGTATTTTGCTGCATTTGGCAGAAACAGGCATATTTGCTCATTCGGCCTGAAAATGCTTTTAAGCGCATAAAAACTTACACTCTTGATTTCTGGCTAAATAAAAGCTGTTGCAATGATATTTCCATGCTGAACTGAGTTGTTCTGGCTCAAATATGAAGGCAAACCCACTTTCCTTTCAGTATTTTGCTGCATTTGGCAGAAACAGGCATATTTGCTCATTCGGCCTGAAAATGCTTTTAAGCGCATAAAAACTTACACTCTTGATTTCTGGCTAAATAAAAGCTGTTGCAATGATATTTCCATGCTGAACTGAGTTGTTCTGGCTCAAATATGAAGGCAAACCCACTTTCCTTTCAGTATTTTGCTGCATTTGGCAGAAACAGGCATATTTGCTCATTCGGCCTGAAAATGCTTTTAAGCGCATAAAAACTTACACTCTTGATTTCTGGCTAAATAAAAGCTGTTGCAATGATATTTCCATGCTGAACTGAGTTGTTTCTGGCTCAAATATGAAGGCAAACCCACTTTCCTTTCAGTATTTTGCTGCATTTGGCAGAAACAGGCATATTTGCTCATTCGGCCTGAAAATGCTTTTAAGCGCATAAAAACTTACACTCTTGATTTCTGGCTAAATAAAAGCTGTTGCAATGATATTTCCATGCTGAACTGAGTTGTTCTGGCTCAAATATGAAGGCAAACCCACTTTCCTTTCAGTATTTTGCTGCATTTGGCAGAAACAGGCATATTTGCTCATTCGGCCTGAAAATGCTTTTAAGCGCATAAAAA